>NC_087164.1:2929922-2962422 GCF_035594125.1 Scylla paramamosain | reverse complement strand
CAAACAAGCTGGTGTTTAACTATTAAAATAAAGAAACGATAAAGAAAATTTTAACAAGCATGATACAACCTAAACTGGAATATGCAACAGTAGTTTAGGTTCCACAGAGAAAAAAAGATGTAAGGAAACTGAAAAGAATACAGAGGATAGTGACAAAGATTTAAGCCATGAAAAAAAAGACTTGGAGATGGGATTACCAACACTACAAGAGTTACCTGATAACAATGTACAAATTAGTAAACAATATAGGAAGAATAGACAGAAATAATTTGGTACCACAGATGGAGCAGGAAGAGATGGACAAGGGAGTATGGGAAGAAAATAAAGGAGAGTGGATGTTTGAGTGACATCAAGAAATACAGTTTCCCATATCAAACTATTAAAATCTGGAATGCTTTGAAGGAAGAGGTGGTTGTAGCAAACAGTGTACACAAGTTTAAAGAGAAACTGGATAAATATGGTTAAGGAGATAGGATAAAATGAGCTTTGGCTCGCGCCCTGTACAATGCAACCAGATAAATACAACTAGGTAAACACACACAGACACACACACATGCATACCCTTTCTAAACGGTCACCCCATCCACAAAGGTAGTATACAAATATCAGTGTCTTTTGTTCTTGTACATTACTCAGTTTGAAGAAGCTCACCTAAACAAAAAAACATTAATAAATTGAGAGCATCTCCCCACAAGGTGCTTTGTTCAACTCACTGACACTACTCTGAGTGAGAAATAGGACTTCAAATAGAAATAAATTACACTGACAAAGACTGTACTTGAGAAAAAAAAATGCATATATAAATGGACTGGCATTAGTCCTCCTGGAGGGGCTACTACCTACTGGAAGTGGGATTAAGATCACATGTGGCACTACTGAGTGGTCACTGCTGCTGATGACTGACAATACTGGCTGGGATCTTTTGAAACAGAACACACAGAGCAAAATAGTGGACACTGAGGTAATAGCAGGAAAAAGTAACACAAGTTGCTACATCAATTTTCATAAAAAAAAAAAAAATGTTATGAGACCATTACTACCTAACTCAAACATTTTATTTCATTAGTAGAGGAAGGGCATGGTAACAGACAGGTTCTCAACTCTGGTTACTTCCTATACTCAGTGAGTGACCACAAAGAAGGATAACCACATGTAAGTGATAACTTTATAGAGTTAGCTACAATCTCTCATTTATAATTGATAAACCCACAACAAGTGAAGAGATTCAAGGACAGTGAGGACACCATTGTACCTACCCCCTTCTCAAGTTTGGTGTGTCTCATAAGACAAACATAAGACAAACATAAGACAAACACTGACTGCCAGGCTAGTTAATAATCTATGGCTGTGAGCAAGGTCAAAGAAAAAAAGTTATGGCCCAATGTGTCTTCATAAGTATACAGCAGCTGCTTCATGATGACCTGGGCTACAAGTTATCATGCTCATAAGAAACCACTGTTAAATGTACAAGAGAAGGACAAGAAAATCAAGTTTTGTAAAGAACGGAGAGATGAATAAAGAAGTTATGTTTTGAAATGACAAGGCAACCTCTGGATCCTTGGTTCATTACTAGGTTAATAAAACACCCAGTCTTACTTATAGTTATGGGTTGTTTTACATTTTATGGTATTGATCAGCTGGAGACTCTTCCTGTTAATGAAAAAGTGAACAAGAACAGTTATTTTGAACTCTTAGGTATACAATGTGTTGCATCATTCTGTTGATAATACTGTGATGAGTGTTTATGTACAATTCTGTCCCTGCACATGCTGCAAAGTCAGTGAAGCTGTGAATAACAGAATGCAAGGTTCAGCTCTCCCCCTTTTTATTTTAGATGAGTCTGGGAATAGCTCAGATATCAATTAAACTGAGAATCTATAGTCACACACAAAAAAAGCACCTAGGTAGTACAGCACATCATCAATGCCTAAAGTAGAGGCTGCAATCTCATTTTTCACTACCTCTTCTGAAAATCTTTGCCTCCAATATCCCCAGTTATTTCCAAGAGATAGTAAAGAGGAAGGAAACACTTAATTGATTAGTGACAATTAATTTACACTTCTCACTGTTATTCACTTCTTTTCCAATGTCAACACTTTCTGTCAATACTATTTACATATATAGTGGGGTACTTGGCATACAATGTATTTGTCTTACGACCAATGCGCTATACAACCAAAGAAGTATGATTTTTTTTTTTTTTTTTTGCTTATGACAGCTTACTTGACATCCAACCACGTCATCTCTCACTCAACCACCACTGACTCTATATGCCAGCTGTAACTTGTCACTTGGGGGAGTAAGTACACAATTTATAATTATTTTGTGATATAACTTATTCACTGCTATTTGGTACATTTGTCCTTAATTATTAACCACCCAGGGGCATTTCTACTCATTCTACAGCCACCTCCAAATATTATACTGGCTAGAAATTGCAAAGTCTATTCTTTTCATCCCTTCCTTTCTCCTCCTAGGTGCTTATAAAAATTTCATAATTCCTTTTACTAAATTGTTGCATATCATTTGCTAATGATAAGAACTATGCTATGTTATGTAATTTAGAGGTAAAAATGTACAATAATTTTTTGTTACATAACTCCTCCCCTTTCCCTCAAAAAGGTTAGGGGACCTGTGGGGAATTAGGGGTTTTGGTGGAGGGAATGCAAAACCCAAAGTTTTATGGTGGGAGAAGCCAAATCTGGCCAAATTTGGACATTCATGAAAAAGTAAAAGGATAAGACATGTTTTGACAAGTGGGGAAATTTCTAGCCTAACCAATCTTTACCTTGCCTAACCTTACCTGAAACCCTATTAAGGACACTAACCTAACCTAACATCACCTAACCTAACCAAGGGGGATTCGACCCCTACCTTAAGAACACTAACTTAATCTAGTTCTACCTAACCTAACTGAGAAGGGACCCCTTCTCTTAATGATACTAACCTAACCAAACTAGCATTACCTAACCTGACCTAACATAACATTACCTAATCTAATATTACCTAACCTAACCTAACCAGGGAGGCAAAGCTCCCCTCCTCAGGACACCTCCCCCTTAAGGACGCTAACCTAGCGTAGCATTACCTTACCTAACCTAACCAAATCTAACCAGTATGTACTGCGGCAGTCTTACGCTATTCCTTACAGGTCAGCATCTGAAACTGTCATACATTAAGAAATAAAACACATTAATATTCACCAAGAGAGGAAATAGTGCCAAACTTCAAGGTTGTTAAGATAAAAGTTGCCATTTTCAAAGGTATAACAACAAACGTAGATCATGATCTTCCAAAGTTGCCATGATGACAGCTGGAGTCACACTGATATGGAGCCATGAGACCCTCCCTGACAGGACAGCGCAGAATAATACCCTCACAGCATCCTTTGTATATCTCACAAATAAAATGTGCCTCATAATAAAATGGTCATAATAAAATGCTCATTGTTCAATAATTTCAATACTGTGAACAAGGTGAGGTTATGTATGGACAAAAAAAAAAAAACTTTATATATTTCACCCATATAAAAACTACTTCCTAGAGCATACAGGAAGTGTTCCATGGCTCTGTGTGTAAAAGGAGCTGTGCTGTGCACACAATTTGCGGACTTAGGCTCTGGGAAGCATCTCTGATTTCAACACAGATTTGTGAGTTAACAATAAGAGGGCACTGTTTGAAACTTTTACAGATGTACTCTACAGTAAGTATACTACATCATAATGTTTATGTCCAACGGCAAAGTAAGGAGTTATTGTAAATATTAACCACAAGCTGGAAATGGAGTTATCCAACCATTAGGGAGAATTTGAACTTACATTACTTTGGTATATAGCAGACAGTACTATACCAAAATGTCTCTCAAGACATATTGAAAAAGAAAGAAAAATGTAAGCAAGTATTAAGCTTTGAATGTCATGGGTGCACATATTTTCACATAATTCTTTTGGTACATCACAAAGAAAACTGACATCCTTCAAACCTTACTCTTGGTAATGGGCTGAACCTCAACATCATAATCCACTTGCTATTAGATTTGATTAGGTCATAGTTTTTATAATGTCCTGAGAGGTTGAAGGCACCCTTTCTGAATAAGCTTGCTGGATTACAATTAAATTAATAATATTGTGGAGTTATGTAAGCTAAAGCCACCTTCATTTAAGAAAGTAAGAAAGAAGGCATGGCATTCAACAAATAACTTCTAGAATAATTCAATTACCAAACTGGTATTATTGCAGTTTCAACCAATACACCATACCCAACTATAGCCCTTCGCAGGGTCTACATCTCACTGTTTGGAGCATTCTAACCTCATTTTACCCTCTCAGAAATTAATAACAACTTCAGATGAGAATTTCAAAGGTTCAAATCAATTCTAGCTTAGATCCACCTCCAGCTGTCTCTTGTAGGATACTAGGTGTGTTCATTTGTTATCAATGGTGCGCATGCGCGATGGCGACATGAAGTTGAGTTACATGATAAGAACTAAGATAACATGAGGTTACCTGCTGTGAATCAGGTCACACAGAAATTTGTTAGCCAATCAAATATAGGCACGTGTGTTTACAGGAGGAAGCAGCATCTACAACTGTCTGTGCTGTGTCAGTTAGAGCATGGTTACGGTAGGGAGACATGTGCTGGTTGTGAATATACAAACTGGCAGTTTACCACCAGTTCCCTCAACTTCATAAGGTATTTTTTGTTAAGTGATTACTGTTGGTATGTAGTAATGGCAGACAGAATGTAACAAAATGTTAAGTTACATTAGTTTACTTTATAGGGGGCAGTTAGGAGATTAAGTTAGGTTAGTGACTTTAAGGGGGTGCGGTCTGGGGGAGCTTCATGCCTCCCCATCCCCCCCAGGTTAGGTTAGATTAGATTAGGTTGGTTACATTAGGTTACAATATGTGTAGAAATTTCTCGTTTTTGAAATATGCAGTTTGTCATCCTTAGATTTTTTCGGGAATAAAAAAAAAATAAATAATAATAATAAAAAAAATAAAGCCACATTTTGGCTTTCCCAATCCAAACAACCCCACATTCCCACCAAGCCCCTATACTTGTTGGCTTTAGTGAAAGAGATAAAGAGGATGGGAGTACTGATTGAAACTGCAAATTTACCACCATATTGAAAAATAACCAGAAGTAGAGTAATAGCTGGGGTGCTCAACTCTAACAAGCCCTTCATCCAACAGTGTGTAGCCCAATCTGCATAATGGTTAGTGAGCTGTGACAATACGGTCCAAGTACTTGGGAGAAAAACAATGTGTCATAGAGACATAACCAAGGATTTTTGTAAAGTACAAGAATGGAGAAATAGCATTCTGGGATAAGTACACTGACTGTATACTGTGGATGTGTATGGTGTTCAATGTCATGGTTTGTTCCTCCTCTGCCCACAGTGAGAAGTCCCTGCACATACAAGCATGGACATGTCCACAGTTGCACAAATCCCACCAAGGTTGGCCATTCTTGCATACCAACCATATTACTGCTCATGAGCCTGTTAACTAATTAAATACACTTCCATACCCTTCAAGTACTAACATGCATGTGAAGCCCTTACTGTAATAAGAAAATATATAAGATTTATTTATATATGTTGGATTGAAAGTTATACTGTACATGGCTAATCAGGTTGTTACAAAATAATGTAATGCTAAGTATATAATTTCACTTACCAGTATATATATATATATATATATATATATATATATATATATATATATATATATATATATATATATATACACACAGTGAACCGCAATGTTTAAGAGTTAAAGGGGCAAGAATGAGCTATAAGCAGAGTACTTTGGATCCTATAAGGCTTGGCCTAAACAGGGGCATACATGATCTTCCTGGTTTCCTTACCCATGTGAGTAAGGGCACGCCCGTGGCAACCAACCCTTGGGGAACAGCATTTGTGTGCGACATGGCACGCTTTCCTAAATATCATGAAACAAATACGAACGCTAGGGCAAAATATACATGGTGACATCCATACAGTACACCTTAAAGTGATTGTAGCTTGTACACTTACCACTAGTATTTTCTTCTACGGCCAAAAGTACATGTAAGTTTCAGCTTCCACTTCCTACGTAATGTTAGGGAGTCAGCATTATCACAAAACTAAAAAAAAAAAAAAAAGAAACAAAACCTTCCCACAGCTTGGTGTCCACCTTCTCAGCTGTTCAGGGAGTCCAGGCCGCGGCTTTCCGAAGCCTGCCTCCACCGCTGTCGCTGCGCCACTCTTTCTGCTCTTATCGCTCATGCCGTTTTTTTTTATTTTTTTTTTTTTTTATTAGGAAATAATGCTGATGTCATATCGTGAAGTCAATATTCTGCGTGCATCCTTTGATTATTTTGATCGATAGAATGAGTGAAGCAGGTAGAAGAGAAATTCGATTACCTCACCTACCACATTTCATAAGTTGCACATTTTGTAGTTAGTGAGACCGCAAGCATTGTCTATTAACATACTGTATTTTTTTTTTTTTACAAGGAATTAAAACATGGTCTAACAATAATAGTATTTTCATTTATTATGTACGTAGTAGTTTTATACAGCCATGAAAATATTGGAACTAAAGAAAATAATATTTACCGTACGGTACATAGACGCATGATAGTTAACACACACACACACACACACACACACACACACACACACACACACATATATATATATATATATATATATATATATATATATATATATATATATATATATATATATATATATATATATATATATATATATATATATATATATATATATATATATATATATATATATATATATATATATATATATTATCACGCGTCTATGTACTGTACGGTAAATATTATTTTCTTTAGTCCCAATATTTTCATGGCTGAATAAAACTACTACGTACATAATAAATGAAGATGATATTATTGTTAGACCATGTTTTAATTCCTTGTAAAAAAAAAAAATACAGTATGTTAATAGACAATGCTTACGGTCTCACTAACTGTACAAAATGTGCAACTTATGAAATGCGGTAGGTGAGGTAATCGAATTTCTCTTCTACCTGCTTCACTCATTCTATCGATCAAAATAATAACCTATGTTTTAAGATGATGAACATCCGATGCCGAACCAAAACATATAATATATTAAAGCTATTTAATATTCGCTGTAAAGCCAAGCGTGGTAACTGAATACAGATAAAATCATCAACAATTGACCTAGAAAAAAAAAGTACAAGGATTAAGATTATCGTGTGTGTGTGTGTGTGTGTGTGTGTGTGTGTGTATATATATATATATATATATATATATATATATATATATATATATATATATATATATATATATATATATATATATATATATATATATATATATTTTTTTTTTTTTTTTTTTTTTTTTTTTTATGTAGAAAGTACACTGGCCAAGCGCAACAAAAATCTAATAAAAAAAATGCCCACTGAAATGCCAGTCCCATAAAAGGGTCAAAGCAGTGGTCAAAAATTGATGAATAAGTGTCTTGAAACCTCCCTCTTGAAGGAATTCAAGTCATAGGAAGGTGGAAATACAGAAGCTGGCAGGGAGTTCCAGAGTTTACCAGAGAAAGGGATGAATGATTGAGAGTACTGGTTAATTCTTGCGTTAGAGAGGTGGACAGAATAGGGGTGAGAGAAAGAAGAAAGTCTTATGCAGCGAGGCCGCGGGAGGACGGGAGGCATGGAATTAGCAAGATCAGAAGAGCAATTAGCATGAAAATAGCGGTAGAAGACAGCTAGAGATGCAACATTGCGGCGGTGAGAGAGAGGCTGAAGACACTCAGTTAGAAGAGAGGAGTTGATGAGACGAAAAGCTTTTGATTCCACCCTGTCTAGAAGAGCAGTATGAGTGGAACCCCCCAGACATGTGAAGTATACTCCATACATGGATGGATAAGGCCCTTGTACAGAGTTAGCAGCTGGGGGGGGGTGAGAAAAACTGGCGGAAACGTCTCAGAACACCTAACTTCACAGAAGCTGTTTTAGCTAGAGATAAGATGTAAAGTTTCCAGTTCAGATTATAAGTCAAGGACAGACCAAGGATGTTCAGTGTAGAAGAGGGGGACAGTTGAATGTCATTGAAGAAGAGGGGATAGTTGTCTGGAAGGTTGTGTCGAGTTGATAGATGGAGGAATTGAGTTTTTGAGGCATTGAACAATACCAAGTTTGCTCTGTCCCAATCAGAAATTTTAGAAAGATCAGAAGTCAAGCCTTCTGTGGCTTCCCTGCATGAAATGTTTACCTCCTGAAGGGTTGGACGTCTATGAAAAGACGTGGAAAAGTGCAGGGTGGTATCATCAGCGCAGGAGTGGATAGGACAAGAAGTTTGGTTTAGAAGATCATTAATGAATAATAAGAAGAGAGTGGGTGACAGGACAGAACCCTGAGGAACACCACTGTTAATAGATTTAGGAGAAGAACAGTGACCGTCTACCACAGCAGCAATAGAACGGTCAGAAAGGAAACTTGAGATGAAGTTACAGAGAGAAGGATAGAAGCCGTAGGAGGATAGTTTGGAAATCAAAGCTTTGTGCCAGACTCTATCAAAAGCTTTTGATATGTCTAAGGCAACAGCAAAAATTTCACCAAAATCTCTAAAAGAGGATGACCAAGACTCAGTAAGGAAAGCCAGAAGATCACCAGTAAAGCGGCCTTGACGGAACCCATACTGGCGATCAAATAGAAGGTTGTGAAGTGATAGATGTTTAAGAATCTTCCTGTTAAGGATAGATTCAAAAACTTAAGATAAGCAAGAAATTAAAGCAATAGGAAGGTAGTTTGAGGGATTAGAACGGTCACCCTTTTTAGGAATAGGCTGAATGTAGGCAAACTTCCAGCAAGAAGGAAATGTAGATGTTGATAGACAGAGTTGAAAGAGTTTGACTAGGCAAGATGCAAGCACAGAGGCACAGTTTCGAAGAACAATAGGAGGGACCCCATCAGGTCCATAAGCCTTCCGAGGGTATAGGCCAGCGAGGGCATGGAAAACATCATTGCGAAGAATTTTAATAGGAGGCATGAAGTAGTCAGAGGGTGGAGGAGAGGGAGGAACAAGCCCAGAATCATCCAAGGTAGAATTTTTAGCAAAGGTTTGAGCGAAAAGTTCAGCTTTAGAAATAGATGTGATAGCAGTGATGCCATCTGGTTGAAACAGAGGAGGGAAAGAAGAAGCGAAGTTATTGCAGATATTTTTGGCTAGATGCCAGAAGTCACGAGGGGAGTTAGATCTTGAAAGATTTTGACACTTTCTGTTAATGAAGGAGTTTTTTGGCTAGTTGGAGAACAGACTTGGCATGGTTCCGGGCAGAAATATAAAGTGCATGAGATTCTGGTGACGGAAGGCTTAAGTACCTTTTATGGACCACCTCTCTATCATGTATAGCACGAGAACAAGCTGTGTTAAATCAAGGTTTAGAAGGTTTAGGACAAGAAAATGAGTTAGAAATGTATGCCTCCATGACAGACACTATCACCTCTGTTATGCGCTCAGCACACAAAGATGGGTCTCTGACACGGAAGCAGTAGTCATTCCAAGGAAAATCAGCAAAATACCTCATCAGGTCCCCCCAACTAGCAGAGGCAAAACGCCAGAGGCACCTTCACTTAGGGGGATCCTGAGGAGGGATTGGAGCAATAGGACAAGATACAGATATGAGATTGTGATCGGAGGAGCCCAACGGAGAAGAAAGGATGACAGCATAAGCAGAAGGATTAGAGGTCAGATAAAAGGTCAAGAATGTTGGGTGTATCTCCAAGACGGTCAGGAATACGAGTAGTGTTGCACCTAGGTTGCTCTAGGTCGTGGAGGATAGCAAAGTTGTAGGCAAGTTCACCAGGATGGTTAGTGAAGGGAGAGGAAAGCCAAAGCTGGTGGTGAACATTGAAGTCTCCAAGAATGGAGATCTCTGCAAAAGGGAAGAGAGTCAGAATGTGCTCCACTTTGGAAGTTAAGTAGTCAAAGAATTTCTTATAGTCCGAGGAGTTAGGTGAGAGGTATACAGCACAGATAAATTTAGTTTGAGAATGACTCTGTAGTCGTAGCCAGATGGTGGAAATCTCTGAAGATTCAAGAGTGTGGTCACGAGAGCAGGTTAAGTCACTGCGCACATAAACGCAGCATCCAGCTTTGGATCGAAAATGAGGATAGAGAAAGTAGGAGGGAACAGAAAAGGGGCTACTGTCAGTTGCCTCGGACACCTGAGTTTCAGTGATGAAAAGAAGATGAGGTTTAGAAGAGGAGAGGTGGTGTTCTACAGATTGAAAATTAGATCTTAGATCGCGAACGTTACAGAAGTTAGTGAAGAAAAACTTGAGGGGGGTGTCAAGACATTTAGAGTCGTCGACAGAAAGGCAGTCCGACCTGGGGACATTTATGGTCCCTCCCCAGATGGGGACTCCGACGCTGGTGTAGGAGTCGCCATTATGATTTAAAAATTTTTGAGTGAAGGGTGTGTGTGTTATTAGGTGCTTGTAGTTTTGTGTGGAGGAAGGAGTTGTCTTTAGAGGGCAGGCTGTAACTGCCCCCTTGTGTTGTGAGACACAAAGGGAAACGTTCATTGAGGTCACTGCTGGGTTTAATGATAAGTTCACAGCACCCCCTGAACAGTGCTTTAGACCTCACTGGGAGTATATATATATATATATATATATATATATATATATATATATATATATATATATATATATATATATATATATATATATATATATATATATATATATATATATATATATACATATATATATATAGTTACGAACGCGCATATATAGCAACACTTTAGGTGAGCACGTGAGTATGCTGTGTGTGTATGAGGTAGCCTCATATGAGCACATAAGTGAATACATATGTGTACATGTAGCTAGCGCCGTTGTGTTGTTCGTTTTTTAGAGGCTGACAGCCTATCGTTTTTTTTTTTTTTTTTATGTAGGAAGGACACCGGCCAAGGGCAACAAAAATCCAATAAAAAAAAATGCCCACTGAAATGCCAGTCCTGTAAAAGAGTCAAAGCAGTGGTCAAAAATTGATGAATAAGTGTCTAGAAACCTCTCTTTTGAAGGAATTCAAGTCATAGGAAGGTGGAAATAGAGAAGCAGGCAGGGAGTTCCAGAGTTTACCAGAGAAAGGGATGAATGAATGAGAATACTGGTTAACTTTTGCGTTAGAGAGTTGGACAGAATAGGGGTGAGAGCAAGAAGAAAGTCTTGTGCAGCGAGGCCGCGGGAGGAGGGGAGGCATGCAGTTAACGAGATCAGAAGAGCAGTTAGCATTAAAATAGCGGAAGAAGACACCTAGAGATGCAACAATGCGGCGGTGAGAGAGAGGCTGAAGACAGTCAGTTAGAGGAGAGGAGTTGATGAGACGAAAAGCTTTTGATTCCACCCTGTCTAGAGGAGCAATATGGGTGGAACCCCCCCAGACATGTGAAGCATACTCCATACAAGGACGGATAAGGCCCTTGTACAGAGTTAGCAGCTGGGGGAGGAGGGTGAGAAAAACTAGCGGAGACGTCTCAGAACATCTAACTTCATAGGAGCTGTTTTAGCTAGAGATGAGATGTGAAGTTTCCAGTTCAGATTATAAGTAAAGGACAGACCGAGGATGTTCAGTGTAGAAGAGGGGGACAGTTGAGTGTCATTGAAGAAGAGGGGATAGTTGTCTGGAAGGTTGTGTCGAGTTAATAGATGGAGGAATTGAGTTTTTGAGGTATTGAACAATACCAAGTTTGCTCTGCCCCAATCAGAAATTTTAGAAAGATCAGAAGTCAAGCCTTCTGTGGCTTCCCTGAATGAAGTGTTTACCTCCAGAAGAGTTGGACGTCTATGAAAAGACGTGGAAAATTGCAGGGTGGTATCATCAGCGTAGGAGTGGATAGGATAAGAGGTTTGGTTTAGAAGATCATTAATGAATAATAAGAAGAGAGTGGGTGACAGGACAGAACCCTGAGGAACACCACTGTTAATAGATTTAGAAGAAGAACAGTGACCGTCTACCACAGCAGCAATAGAACGGTCAGAAAGGAAACTTGAGATGAAGTTACAGAGAGAAGGATAGAAGCCGTAGGAGGATAGTTTGGAAATAAAAGCTTTGTGCCAGACTCTATCAAAAGCTTTTGATATGTCCAAGGCAACGGCAAAAGTTTCACCAAAATATCTAAAAGAGGATGACCAAGACTCAGTAAGGAAAGCTTTGCCAGTAAAGTTCACCAATAGAGCGGCCTTGACGGAACCCATACCGGCGATCAGATAGAAGGTTGTGAAGTGATAGATGTTTAAGAATCTTCCTGTTGAGGATAGATTCAAAAACTTTAGATAGGCAAGAAATTAAAGCAATAGGACGGTAGTTTGAAGGATTAGAACGGTCACCCTTTTTAGGAACAGGTTGAATGTAGGCAAACTTCCAACAAGAAGGAAAGGTAGATGTTGACAGACAGAGCTGAAAGAGTTTGACTAGGCAAGGTACAAGCACGGAGGCACAGTTTCGGAGAACAATAGGAGGGACCCCATCAGGTCCATAAGCCTTCCGAGGGTTTAGGAGAGCGATGGCATGGAAAACATCATTGCGAAGAATTTCAATAGGTGGCATGAAGTAGTCAGAGGGTGGAGGAGAGGGAGAAACAAGCCCAGAATCGTCCAAGGTAGAGTTTTTAGCAAAGGTTTGAGTGAAGAGTTCAGCTTTAGAAATAGATGTGATAGCAGTGGTGCCATCTGGTTGAAATAGAGGAGGGAAAGAAGAAGAAGCAAAGTTATTGGAGGTATTTTTTGGCTAGATGTTAGAAGTCACAAAGGGAGTTAGATCTTGAAAGGTTTTGACACTTTCTGTTAATGAAGGAGTTTTTGGCTAGTTGGAGAACAGACTTGGCATGGTTTCGGACAGAAATATAAAGTACATGAGATTCTGGTGATGGCCTTTTTTGGGCCACCTCTCTGTCATGTATAGCACGAGAACAAGCTGTGTTAAACCAAGGTTTAGAAGGTTTAGGACGAGAAAAAGAGTGAGGAATATACGCCTCCATGCCAGACAGACAGGTTGACCTCGCCCTGGGGTCATGAGGGTGTTCATATGTATGTGTGTGTGAGGGTTAGCTAACCATGAAATAATGTGTTATTACGCTACCGTCTAATTATATTTCTACGTGTGTGTGTGTGTGTGTGTGTGTGTGTGTGTGTGTGTGTGTGTGTGTGTGTGTGTAACTCATGTATATAGCAATTACCATTAGCAGCATTAGTAATCAGCATGACTCGTAAGTATATGTTGCATGCTAGAATAGTTGTTATTATGGTCTGACCATTTTATCCTGAACGTTTAGGCATTGTCCTTTCCAGGGATTTTCCCGCCTGTGGCGTTGCCAAACTTTATGCTGGGCAAATTATCGGATTAGAACCTAAAAGTGTCAGTGATAACCTAGCTCCCCACACACCATCTCTCTCTCTCTCTCTCTCTCTCTCTCTCTCTCTCTCTCTCTCTCTCTCTCTCTCTCTCTCTCTCTCTCTCAGTTGACCTCGTGACCACAGTGGGGTCGGACAGATGCCAGCTCCCTGAGGTATCTGAGTCGTTCTATCTCCCCGCCGCCCTCATGCTGAGTGATACTCAGTGGTGCCTCTTCTTGTGACACACAGGCAGTTAGTGACAATAGCCGTACCCATAGTGATGGGTCTTCTGAGGCGTGCAGGCCTGTGAAGCGCCCCTCCTCATGGGAATTACCAGACACAATGTAGGAGATGGACAATGATGGATTCACGGTTGTGAGGAACAAGAAAAAAGCAAGTTGCATAGTGTTACCCTGCGCCGACCCCAGACTGATGGCAGTGCCCCTGCTCATGTCTTCTGTCTGGCTTTCCCTTAAGGAATAACATCCCGGGACAGCGCACTGTGGCCTGCTCAAGTGCGAACATGCATCGCAATCTTTCGGTACAACCAAAACTGGCTGCCAAGACCATAATTGCCATTGCTCATGACAACGATACATTCAAGTGCTTGAATGTATCGTAGGATATTCTCATCATGGTGCCATTTTGAAATTAATGGAGCTTACTGTGGACAACAAGTAGGTGAAGATAATCATAAAAAAAATATCCCTCCTTCCCGCCCCTCAGTTATGTAGAGGTCCATTCCTGCATCCTGTGGGCACAAAAGGAACACCCACCCTCGCATGGAGGAACCAAGGAATCTGGTGATTGCCTTGTGGAAGGGAGACCCACCATCAATGCTGGAGCTACCTGGCCTGATGCCATGCAAGGTGGAGAGTTGTGTGGGAAGCCAACGTTCTGTGGCAAGTGCCAGAAGTGGGGGCACAGGGCATGGCAGTGCGACAATAGGGGTGAGATGGGGCTTTTGCTCTGGGGACCACAACACCAAAATCTGCAAGGAGTGCATTCTCAAAAGAGAAAGGATTGTACCCAAACTGTCTGTTGGAGCATAATGCCTGGAGCGGTAGATGTCATCTGAGACCCAATGCCCGCCACTAAAGGAATAGGCAGGATAAAATGGTCAGACCATAGCTATCACCTGACAGAAGTGATGACATGAAGCGTGTTTTCCTCTCCCTACCCTGTGTAATTGTTCTTCTCGCTGAGAGTGACTGGGTGAGGCAGAACTGAAACAGTTCCAATTTCCCAGCCGTCCAAGTGAAGTGCTTCGGAATTGTAAGAGATGTTAGCACGAATCCTCTTTCCTGTGGGAGCTGTGATAAAAATGTTGTGGCTGACGTTGATGCCAACGCACAGCGTTGAGAGGTAATTTTGAGCAAGGCTGCTGGTGATAAAGTGTTGCTTGCCACTCGAGGCACCCATGGCATTGCTGGGGGCTTCGTGTGGCCAAGTCGTTGTTAAGTGTCAGGTGTTGGGCCCCAGTAGGGTATTATGTAAAGATGAGTGTCATCCTTCTGGAAGCGACAAGGTGTCAGTCTTAATGACTGAGGATTGCACATAGGAGCTGTTGCTGGGACCAACGGAATTGGCCCAGGTGCACGTTGGTGAGGCTCGGTTTGGAGCCAGGGATAGTTGTGTTGGAATGGCCAATTGTGGGGGTTTTGGTCTTTGTGCGGGAATGGGTGTGATGTACCCTGGAAAGGGACAGCCATCAGCTCGTTATAGTGATTCCTGTGTGATCGACTGGTCAGCGGGAGGCGTGAAGTGTGACAGTATTGTTGTGCCTGATAGTGAAAAACAGGCTTGGTCCTGTCACACCCTGGAAGTACCATTTTATTTAAGTAAGAGCAGGCAGGAGGCTCCTCTTATTTTTGTCATGGAAGTGGCATTTTTAGTTTGTTTGTTCTGTGGGTGTGACATGGAGGCGATGAGGAGTCAGGAGCTGCCAAGATGGAGTGAAGGTGTGGAAAGTGATTTAACCTTGATTGGTGACCCAGGCCAGGAAGTGTGATACCTGGTGGTGCTGTGATGATGTCCCAGATCACCACGGTTTCTGGTGGGAAGCCGAGTGTCTTGAGAATGCAGTGTCATCATTGTCATTGCTGGGTGGCTCGAGTGTTTGTGCTGTGAGAAAGTACAGAAGAAGTAGGCTGTGTAACAGAGAAAGCAGGAGAGGAGCAGTCATGAGGTTGACTGTGTATTGTGCCATATAAATGGGGAGTTTGCAGAACTAATTCACCAGATGTCGTCGCTACTGATATGAGCTAAAATATTGTTATTGTAAATTCCATGTTCGTACAGATGCATAGAACATTGATCATTATGATACTTTCGAAATTCTGCATTGACTCAAATATCTCGTATGGATAACTTTGAGAGAAGTTGGTCAAAACAGAATTATTTTCGTGATTACTTAGTAATACTGCTATCAGTATTTTAAATATGGTGTAGCCGCACTGGTAGGTCTTCATTAGCTCTCAGGTGATCTGTTTTACTGATTACACCCATCATCGTAGGGTCGAGAAAAGGCAGTTCTCTCTCTCTTGACATTCATTTATGAGCTAGGCATGACTGTAAGAACTGCAAACATGTTCTTGGTCTCAGTTTCTTACAAAATAACATTATACACTGATATTAAGGACTTTCAACATATTACAGTATTCATTAACAATACATGCAATCAACTTGGCACTATGACAATCAGTTTTTACTACAAAATTAAAGTATTTACCTCAGTCACCATCCTGCCCGTCTTTGAGCGCGACTTGGCCATGAGTGACGCCCACAGGCGACCAGTGGATTATCCACACTCTACTAACAACTGAGCATTGGCTTTGGTGCTTAATATAGCAATGAATACTGATAATTACACATATTACACGTTTTCATGCAAACAGAAAACTATTGAACATTTCACTTATGATTACCGAGGAAAAAATGACATAAGGTACATATGCCTTATGTACAGTAACATACGGCATATTACAAGTCTAAAATCTATTGATTTGGACAATGAAAAGAGTAAAAAATAAGACTATGACATAACATACTCAGTAACATCGCTATATATAGATATAGTTAAGGCGCATTCTTGGTGGCCCAAAACCGCATAACTATGGTCTGAACATTATATCCTGAGCGTTTGGACATTGTCCTTTCCGGGAATTTCCCGGCCTCCATCTCTGCTAAACTTGTACCAACACACACCTCATGTCAGGTAATTACTACATCAAAATTAAAGTTGTAGTATTACACTGTAATCCTCAAAAAGGCTAAGTTAATGTAGTATATGTTTTTTTTTTTTTTTGTGAAAACTGCATTGTGTTTTGCAAACACTACAATATTTGGCAGAGTTTCATCATGGCACTGTCACAACTCCTTGAATGACTCACTCAGGTCACGCAGTCAGAGTGACCGTGTCATTCTATGGATCACTTCCTCTCGCTCCGCACGCGAA
The DNA here is from genome assembly GCF_035594125.1 of Scylla paramamosain. Lineage (NCBI taxonomy): Eukaryota > Metazoa > Arthropoda > Malacostraca > Decapoda > Portunidae > Scylla > Scylla paramamosain. The sequence continues at coordinate 2,945,568 of NC_087164.1, read as the reverse complement.
GAGGAAGAAGAAGAAGAGAGAGAGAGAGAGAGAGAGAGAGAGAGAGAGAGAGATTTTTCTCTAATTCTAATAAGTGCTATAGTGCTTTTACTCCTGGAAGAACGTTTGGGTATTGGCCGAGTAGGGGAATTTTCCACAAGCTGCGTTGCCGTGTCTCTACAGGACCAATTGTCGGTTTAACACCTTGGTGGAAAGAAAAGACGACCGTTCTTCCTCCTCCCTCCCTCCCCTACCCCCTCCACACACACACACACACACACACACACACACACACACACACACACACACACACACACTCTCTCTCTCTCTCTCTCTCTCTCTCTCTCATAATCATCATAATTATAATTGTATACTAAAGATAAAATTACTTTAACAAAATTACTGATGTTTTCTCAGATTAAATCAGAATCGTTATAAAAATTAATAATAATAATAATAACAATAATAATGATAATAATAATAATAATAATAATACCTAATAATAATAATGAAAATAATAATGATAATAATAATAACAGTAGTATTGCAAAGAAATCCACATTGCTACACAAAATAATTTCTTTTCTGTTGTTTTCCATCATTAATGTACATGCTAATTATGTTTTGAAAAAAATATATAACTGATGTTGAAGTATTGCGACAATGCCTTTGAGTGTATAGCATGCAACTTATGCATACATCCTGTGCTATGTGTTATGGAGGTGCCGAATGCAATGAAACTTACTGTATAAACAATTAAAGGATATATCTTTTTGATAAAACAAAAAAAAAGTATAAGTAATCTTTGATGGTTTTGCTGTAGCTTATCACAAGCTTTAGACAGTGTTTTCTTTTTTTTTTTTTTTTTGAGTAGTGCTTACGCTGTTGTGATCGATTCTAGACGCCTCAGTTGTGGTGGGCCATGTGATCTTACCACATCTGTCCAGGCATCTTGATTGTTTCTGGTCTAGTTGGCAGCATCAAGAGTGGTCCTTTGACCATCTCAGAGCCTGTTGGCTCCTGTTTACTTGTGTCATTAGCGTTCTTTGCCGTTAAATGCAATTGGTGTTCAAAGCTCACTGCTGGGAGCTTTGGAACCAGAAGATTTCATAATATTCTGCTGTTTGTGGCTATCTGTTCTCTCCTCGGGCTTTACCAGGGGTATTTGTCTGTCTTCTGGGAGACCACAGGTAGATCACTTTCAAACAGGAGGATATGATAGTATGAAGGTGAGAGTGGCCTCGTTACGTGGGAAGTTTCTCCACAGAATATTATAAGTTTCATACCTGTGTGCCCTTTGTCCTGATTGTGTCACCTTAGCATCAGGTTTGCGAATTTTTAACAGCTTGTGAGTTTGTTGGTGGTTGCATTACTCCATTCCTTGTTGGTGGGTTAAACAGGGTAGCGATTTATACTCTTGATAGTATGATGGCAACCAGTAGGTACCTGGATTCACCTTGTTTGTGCCCTGCATTAGGCTAGATTTACAATAAAAAAAAAAAAAAAAAAAAAAAAAAAAAAAAAAAATATATATATATATATATATATATATATATATATATATATATATATATATATATATATATATATATATATATATATATATATATATATATATATATATATATATATATATATATATATATATATATATATATCACTTCACAACCTTCTATCTGATCACCAGTATGGGTTCCATCTAGACCACTCTAATGGTAATCTTCTGGCTTTCCTTACTGAATTTTGGTCATCCTCTTTTGGAGATTTTGGTGAAACTTTTGCTATTGCCTTAGACATATCAAAAGCTTTTGGTAGAGTCTGGCACAAAGCTTTGATTTCCAAACAACCCTCCTACAGCTATCCTTCTCTCTGTAACTTCATCTCAAGTTTCCTTTCTGACCGTTCTATTGGTGCTGTGGTAGACAGTCACTGTTCTCCTAAATCTATTAACAGTGGTGTTCCTCAGGGTTCTGTCCTGTCACCCATTATCATCTTATTCATTAATGACCTAAACTAAACTCCTTGTCCTATCCACTCCTATGCTGATGATACCACCTTGCACTTTTCCACTTCATTTCATAGACGTTCAGGAAATAAACATTTCACGCAGGGAAGCCACAGAACCCCTGACTTCTGATCTTTCTAAAATTTCTGATTGGGGCAGAGCAAACTTGGTATTATTCAATGCCTCAAAAACTCAATTCCTCCATCTATCAACTCGACGCAACCTTCCAGATAATTATCCCCTCTTCTTCAGTGACACTCAGCTGTCCCCCTCTTCTACACTGAACGTCCTTGGTCTGTCCTTTACATATAATCTGAACTGGAAACTTTACATCTTATCTCTAGCTAAAACAGCTCCTATGAAGTTAGGTGTTCTGAGACGTCTCCGCCAGTTTTTCTCACCCCCCCCCCACAGCTGTTAGCCTCTTTACAAGGGCCTTATCTGTCCTTTACTATTGCATTTGTGTTTTAAATGTGTTATAAAAGTTTTAATGTATTTCATTCGCATAGTGCTATTAAGAGAAGTTACTGTATTTTGGACCAGAACTGTATGTATTTTAAATTGTATAATTTATTTATTTTTTTCCTGTGGTCAATAAACTATCTGAATCTGAATCTGAATCTATGGAGTAAGCTTCACATGTCTGGGGGTTGGGGTCCCACTCATACCGCTCTTCTAGACAGTGGAATCAAAAGCTTTTTTGTCTCATCAACTCCTCTCCTCTAACTGACTGTCTTCAGCCACTCTCTCAACACTGCGGTGTTGCATCTTTAGCTATCTTATACCGCTATTTTCATGCTAACTGCTCTTCTGATCCTGCTAATTGCATGCCTCCTCTCGTCCCGCCGCCTCACTGCACAAGACTTTCTTCTCTCTTTCACCCCTATTCTGTCCACCTCTCAATGCAAGAGTTAACCAGTATTCTCAATCGTTCATCCCTTTCTCTGGTAAACTCTGTAACTCTCTGCCTGCTTCTGTATTTCTACCTTACTATGACTTGAATTCTTCCAAGAGGGAGGTTTCAAAACACATATCCTTCAATTTTTGACTACCGCTTTGGACCCTTTTCTGGGACTGGGATCTCAGAGGGCTTTTTTTTTTTTTTATTGAATTTTTGTTGCCCTTGGGCAGTGTCCTTCCTGCATAATATATATATATATATATATATATATATATATATATATATATATATATATATACACACACACACACACACACACACACACACACATGCACACACACACACACGCACACACACACACACACACACACACACACACACACACACACGCGCGCGCACACACACACACACACACACACACACACACACACACACACACACTCATATCTCGTTCCTACAAACTAAAAGAGGAGAACATTGATCTGGTGAAGCTGATTGCCCATAGGTACCAACACTAGGCATTAACTTGCATTAGGAGTGACTACTATCAACAATTACATTATGAAAGACAGGAATAAATACAGTACTGTACTGTAGTTTTAATCAAGCACGCCATGCCATCCCATGGTATCCATGGTAACCATGGTCGGTACCCAGGAGAGTAACAGCAGTGACGAAGAAGACATTGCCAAAACTATCAGTGATGTGAAGTTCTATGGACACTGCTACAATATGTGGAGCACACCTAGAATACAGATATCAGTATTCATTATGGAAATCTCAGAATTCTTCGAGAAGCCATAATTAAGGAACAATTCCAAAGGGGCAAGCAATTAAAATTAGACAGCTTTTTCAAACCAGTACACACTCCACGATCATCTGACACACCATTGGTACCAACCTGTCCACCCTCACTGTCACCTAACAAACCACCAGCCTCTACATAACATTGTTCACGTACTACTGATACTTTTGCAGAACTGCCTACAACCAGTAATGCATCATTGGAGCTGCAAAGCTGGCTGGTACTGCCTGTGCATCACGTGAACACAGAGTCTGTATTGGTTTGAAAAAAGCTGTCTTATTTTAATTGCTTGCCACTTTGAAATTGTTCTCTAATCATGGCTTCTCAAAGAATTCTGAGATTTCCATAATGAACATTGACATCTTTATTCTTGGTGTGTTCCGCAAATTGTAGCATAATGTCCATACAGCTCCGATAGTTTTGGCATTGTCACCAGCATCTCGTTTTCTTCGTCACTGCTGCTACTCTCTTGGGTACCAACCATGGTTACTATGGGATGGCATGGTTATAGAAAGTTATGATAACTCAAACACAACACATAAACAGGGCAAAAACCATGGAACAATGAGCTTCACGTGTTGTTACAATGATGTAAACAAAGTGACCACTCGCAAACAAGTGGTCAGTTGTTGAAGCAGCAGCATATGTCAGCTGTTGCCACAGCTCCATCTGTAGCGAATGGGACTTTCAAATTGAGTTGGCTGCTCCAGATTTTATCCGCTGCTTCCAAAATCCATTAAAACAGGATCTGCAGTACCGAGGTGTGAGTGTATATATATATATATATATATATATATATATATATATATATATATATATATATATATATATATATATATATATATATATATATATATATATATATATATATATATATTCTAGAGGTGAACAGAGAAAACATCCAAAGTTCTTCCTTTTCTTCACTTTATTGTAGCGTTTCACCTTCACAGAAAGCATCTTCCAGCTAAAATATATAATTTTATTTAGTACAACATTAAAAGAATGTAAATTTAAAAGATATGATCAGAAATTAATAATCCATAAAGGGCACAGTAATAAAAAGTAAAAAAGAAAAAAGTCAACATATGTATGACGGTGGGTCACATTGTTAACTAAAAAAATGATAAAAACAAGGAAAGACAATGTTTGAAGCAATAGTGATATGTGGATGAATATATTAGACACTGATATTAGACGAGGGTGGAAAAATAAGTGAGTATCTAGATGAAACAAACCTGGTGTGCACTTGCTGGTAGAAGGGTGAGGACTGACAGGAGGTGGTGTTGTGAGAGTTATCAGTCTAACTCTCACAACATTTGTGCAACATCAGGTTACACAAATGAGATTGTTTTACCCACCCACAGACAAGGGACACCCACAGACAACAGCAATTAACTCCCCTGGCTGAGAAAGGATTGACAACACATCTAGGGAGAGACAATTACAATGAGAGACAACGACAATTACAGTCAAGGTATAATACTGTGGGGGAAAATCGTCCTCGTAACAGATTGCCCACTTCTGGCAAGGTATTATAAAACTCTCCCTGCCCGGTAATACAATATCCCTCCCCTTTAAAAGAGAGAGAGAGATAAATTATCGTAAGGCAGTTAAAAATAATTCTCTGCATCAAAAAGGACACTGGCGACGCCCCCTTGATTGCAGTAACATTTAACACAACAATACAAATACAAACAAGTTCCCACACATGAACAGGAGGGTAATTCACCTCTCACTGTACAAGAACTCAGCCCGCATACACACACAGCCAAGGAGTCACATGTCTGAATATGGAATGTGTTATAATTAACTACATTCCCTGGCAGACTATTATAGAGATTCTTATGCTACTTAGATAGACCGGGGTGTACAGCTGGTAATTACTTACTTATCTCCTTAAAGCAACTAATCCATCTAGCTGTAATCCCTTTCCGATCTCTTCTGTGTGTCTGCCTTCTGTCTTCTGACCATATGTCTACCTTGTGTGATAGCTGGACTACGACTGACTGTAGGGACACAAGGCAACACTCTCCTCTGCTACTACAGGGTGGGGGTACAAGAGAGGAGGGGTGGGGTAGCTACATAGATACATATATACATGTCCGCCACCTCACACATAGCTGTGAGCTGATGCAATCAGACACTTTTCTTCTGAAAATTCTAGTGACTAAACTATGGGGCCTGGATGAATTCTAATTACTTTATTGTCAAGAATAACTCTTCTATTAAATACTTGGTGAGACTCAAATTGAATCGACAGAGGGAAGTAAGGAAAATTATGTGGGGAATACGAGTGACTATGTGAGTGAATGCTATACTAAAAGCTGCAAGCTTAGCTATATGTTGGAGATGCATCAAATTCTCATCCCCAGCCTCTCTCTCTCTCTCTCTCTCTCTCTCTCTCTCTCTCTCTCTCTCTCTCTCTCTCTCTCTCTCTCTCTCTCTCTCTCCTTCCTTCATTCCCCACTTTGTACTCTCTCTTCTTTCTTTCATTAGTTCTTACTCCTCTTCATTTTACATCATTGCTCGCAACAATATATATATCTTATGCTGCACCATACTTGACTGTCCACTCGAAATTGGGCCCTTCCCAATTGAGTCCTAAGGATGATTTTTGGAAGAATTGAATAAAATGCTTAAAATCAACATAGAAACCTCAAACAAAAAACACAAAATCTTCATAGTGATATAAGGAATGTGTTTTATAAGAAAGAAGAACAAGTTCATCAACAAAGGTCATCAATGGAGGATAATTATCGAATCATAAGACACCAAATATCACATAAAATTTATAATAATTTCAAGGAATATTGGAATTTCAAACTGAAAAGGCATATATATACATAGTCCATGTAGTTTGTATTAATATGTAATACAACTGAATTACTTTAATTTGACAGATTTGACGTATTAACTACCAGAAGTCCAATGGGATATAAAAAGAATCACTATGCTGAAGACGGTGGGTGTCATGCAGAATGAACAAGTTACTATCCTGTAGTATGAATAATAAATTTCTTGGTGGGTGAAAAACATCGTATTGCAATAGCCTCTGAATAGGAAAAAAAATATCGCTGTTGAATTATTTCATTAAGAGGATGGCAGTCTTTTAAAATGAACCAGTCAGTGTCCATCAGAGAGAGAGAGAGAGAGAGAGAACACTTCACACTGTCATGCAGGGGGAGAAATCAGTGTGCTCCACAAAAATCTCTGTTCTGCAGTAGGAACAAGTAACTCCCTTTAGGAGAAACAAGTCATTTTCTTCCAAGGGAGAAAATCTAATAACTTTGTTGCACATAAAAAAAAAAAAAAAGTCCTGCAGTGGGAACAAGCAACACCCTTAAAGAGAAACACAAGTCACTGTCTTGCAGGGGGAAAAATAACTTTGTTGCACACACACACACACACACACAAAAAAAAAAAAAAAAAAACACTTCTACAGTAAGAATAAATACCTCCCTTAAAGAATGGCACATGTCACTGTCTTGTGATAAATACTCATTATCTCCACCATCACTTATTCTTCTGCACCTGGAGCTTCTGCCTTTTCATTTGGTTATGGCTCCTGGTATGCCTCTCATAGTTGCTGGTGGGATTTTTAGTTTACCTACAATAGAGAGTTTTCAGAACTAATCTGCCAGATATCGTTACTACTGCATGTCCTCTAGTGACATAAGCTAAAATGTACATACAGATGCATAGAACATTGATAATTATGATACTTTTGAAATTCTGTATCGACTTTTAAATATCTTGTATGGATAATTTTGCGAGAAATTGGTCAAAAAAGAGAAATGTTTTTTGTGATTATTTAGTAATACTGTTGCCAATATTTCAAATACAAATCTATTGATTTGGACAACGAAAAAGATAAAAAATAAGACTGTACTATATAGTATGACATAATCGGTAACGTCATGATATATGGATATGGTTATTTTTATGGGAATTTCAGCATTTCTTTAAGGAAGTGAGTGACATGGCAAAGTAATCGAACACCAAAACAGACATCTCTCTGGACTGCTTTGGCATAATGGGAGAGGAATACAGAAAGCCACAGTAGTAGTGGCATGGACACTGCAGCAGGAATTAACTGGTTGTCCAACTACATGTTTGTTAAATTCAACTAAGGCAGGCCAGTAAGATGTTTATTTTGGTTAGATATACAGGATTACTGTCGCCAAGGCACTTGAGTTGCCTATTTTCAATTGAACTTATTGTTTCCCTATACTGGGAAGTTGATCTATGTAATTTGAAACTTTAAGTGGCACAGTCATGTTGTCTTAATTTTTACTGTCATCTGCATTGATACGCATCTGATCAATGGAAATCTTGAGATGATCAAATAAATCTAAATGCCAATTCACTAGAAAATCAACTTAAATACATTTGTTCATGAATACAGTTTGATTTTACTGGTGTTACTACTTTGAAGGAATTGTGTAGAAATGTATACTATATAAGCTCACTGCATCTTTATGTATATAGAATGACACTGTAGACATATCTGATAATGCTCCTATATATGAGAAGAGGACATGTCTGGTGCTGCTGCCTGGTGACGCTCACCAGTTTATCAAACTCCCCATTCTACAATGTTTATCCATTCTCTTTTTTTTTTTTTTTTTATTTCTGGTCTCAGGAATGAATCTATAAAAACATACATTGTCCCTATCTTTCTTACTTGAACAACCAAAAGGACAACACCACTTCACCAGGACCTGGGAGAAGCCAGGTATCAGATGAGAGAGCATTTGTGACTCAGATTCTGGTTACTCCTGTGACAGAGGGTGATTCTCTGCATAGTTTTATGTTCTCCAGCTGTTTAACAGATTTGTGTCATTGTACAGATTATTCTGATGGGAGCTGACACTGTTCTCTCTGTTTTCTGCTTAAGTGCAGTGTCTTGTGGGTCTGGTGTGTGCCTGAGTGTCATGAGTGCTGTGTGTTGTATTTGTTAAATGCTACTGGTATTGGATCCCCACAGTTGTGAGTGGGCCTAAAGAAAGGATTTTATAATTTTTTAATCAGGTTATAGCTGTCTAGTTTCTTCTTGGATTTCCCCAGTGTTTGGAGGTGGGAGTCTGTCTTCCGAAGAGTTTCTAGATATACTTCTTTCTGGCCATAGAGTGCAATATTCCTGTTGGACAGTTGGTGGTTTTGTTACAGTGGGTGGTTTGTTCAGGGGGGGGGGTATTACCTTCAGCCTGGGTGTGCATTGTCTATACTGCCGGTACCCTAGACCGTGGCTCATTGACTTTTTCCAGCTTGGGGGGATTAAGCTGGCGTTTGTTATACTCTCTTCTCGGTCAGTGGGTTAAACCAAGTGGCAATTTCAGAGATTTGATAGCACTAAGCTATGTAGGAAGAAGCTTAGGGAAGTTAACCCGAGTCAGTGGTAGCTGTAAGAGGGGCTGAACCTGAACCTGGTCATAACAATATATATATATATATATATATATATATATATATATATATATATATATATATATATATATATATATATATATATATAAATATATATATATATATATATATATATATATATATATATATATATATATATATATATATATATATATATATATATATATATATATATATATTGTAACTTCACCACCCCGTGGTCCGTCACACTTACACTTTTAGGGTCCGGTGCTTCCTGCATACGTGACGGTGAACTTACCCTGCGGCCGCTCCGTGTTCTCCCCTGGCTCCCCTCAGAAGGCGAGTAGTAAAACACACTTGTGGCTTCTGGCCCTCTATTCTCCGTTGCTCACACTACACAGTAGTCCTATGCTGTAGCTCGGCACCCTGGGCCTCTTGTCGACCCTCGGAAGGCTTCTTGACGCCTCGCTCCAGCTCACAAAGGCACATACAAGTACAGGAGGCAGTGTCGGCGACGCGCGGGCTTTCTTCCCTCACCAGTGCTCTCCCGCCACTCTCTCTCCCAAACTGTTCCGCCACCAATCCCAGGGCTGCTACACGTCACGTGATACTCCCGAGCCCCAGGGTAGGTGGCCGGCGAGGTGACGTAGTGTGACGTCATCCTCCACTTCCGCTGGGACTCAGTCTGGGTATCTTCATGATCTTGTCCTCTCGTAACACTACCCCCTCCTGTAAAGAGACTGAGCGCCCTCGCTCCCCAACTCTCTCTATTCCCTTTAGGTTACAGATACACCCCCAAAAACAAGAAAATAATACTTCAACTTTAGGTATATCAAAAATCAACAAAGAACATAATCCTCACTCCATTTGGATGGATGCTGCTCCCGTCTGGGTCTCCCTACTACAGGTCCAGCGTCGACATCCGCCAGTGCCCCCTCCAAGGGACACAACTCATCCGCTCCACCTTCCTCCATCACCAGCAGCTCAGGCTCTCTCAGGTCCAGGTCTCCGTCATCCTCCATCACCAGGGGCTCGTCATCCCCAAGGCCCTCGTCCTTGTCCTCCTCTTCGTCACTGGTCAGGAGAGCAGCTCGCTCTCCCCAGGAGAAGTTTCCAGGGCCATGGTAACCCCAGAGCCTGTCAGCGTGCACCACCAGTGCCCGCTTCCTTGGCCCTTGGCGTATCCTGAAGGTGACGTCCGAGATGACCTTCTCCACCACGTATGGCCCCTCCCAGGGGCTCTGGAGCTTAGGGGACAATCCTTTCTTACGCCAAGGGTTGTGCAGCCACACCTGATCCCCCTCGCTAAAGGGTGGTGCCGTTGCCCGGCGGTCGTACCGGTCCTTCATCGCCTCACCGGACACCTTCAGGTTACCCCTCACCTGATGGTGCACCTCCCGGAGACGGTCCTGTAGGGCTGTAGCGTACTGGGTGATGGTAGTGGGCAGGTCTTCGTCCGGCGGCCTGCCAGTCACGAGGTCCACTGGTAGCCGGAGCTCCCGCCCACACATCAGCCGGGCTGGCGTGTAACTGGTCACCTCATGCTCGGCTGACCGGTAGGCCAAGAGAAGCAGGGGGATTTTTAAGTCCCAGTCCTCCTGCCCTTCCTGGCAATATTTGGCCAACTCCTGCCCCAACGTGCGGTTGTAGCGTTCCACCATGCCATCCGACTGCGGCCGCAGGGGTGTAGTACGAGTTTTCTTGACGCCCAGCAACTGGCAGCACTCCCGGAATACTGCCGACTCAAACTCCCTGCCCTGGTCAGAGTGCAGCTCGTGCGGCACGCCAAACCGGGCGAAGAACTCGTCCACTAACACACCTGCCACGGTGGCAGCCTCATGGTTTGGCAGCGGATACGCTTCCGGCCATTTAGTGAAGTAGTCCATGGTCACACACACAAAGCGGTTACCTCTCAGTGTCTGAGGGAACGGACCCAGGATGTCCACTGCCACCCTCTCCATAGGTGCCCCAACCTGATACACCTGTAAGGGAGCAACTGTCTTTCTCCCGGGGCCCATCTTCCCACAGCACACGTCACACACTTTGCACCATTCACTAACGTCCTTCCGCATGCCTACCCAATAAACCCGCTGCTTTAACCGCCCTAGCGTTTTCCTCACACCGAAGTGACCACTTGCATTTCCACCGTGAGCCTCGCGCACTAAGGCCTCCCTCATATTCACAGGGACAATTGTTTGCCAGAAGGCCACACCGCCGTCACATGACTCCCACCGCCGTTGCAGCACACCGTCACTCACTCGCAACACTACCCATTGCTGCCACAACGCCTTGGCGGCAGGGCTTAGCGGGGCCACGCTTTCCCATGGCGGTTTTTCTTCGCCTTCTTCCCGCAGTGTCACTATGGGCCCAATAACAGCGTCCTGTCGCTGGGCCTGTATGAGGTCCTCTCCCCACTCAGTGTCACTGACAAGACCGGCAGCCTTCACGCACACAGGCTCAGTCTCATGGCGTCTACAATGCCTGCAGTCACTGTTGCAAGGACGGCGACTCAAACTGTCAGCATTGCTATGCATTTTTCCAGGCCGGTATTCGATGTTGTAGTCATGCTGCTCCAGCTTGCCAATCCACCTGGCCAGCTGCCCCTCCGGGTTTCTGAGGGTTTTCAGCCACCTCAGAGCAGCATGGTCTGTCCTGATCTTGAATCTGGCCCCGTACAAGTAAGGATGGAAGTGATCAATGGCCAGGATCACTGCCAACAACTCCTTACGAGTGACGCAATAGTTCCTTTCAGGGGCTGAGAACTTCCTGCTGAAGTAGGAGACGACCCACTCTTGTCCGTCTTTCTCCTGGGACAAGACGGCTCCTACTCCCTCAGCACTCGCATCACAATCCAACACGTATGGTTTCATTGGATCCGGGTACGGTAACACAGGGGCGTTAGCGAGAGCCTCTTTCAGAGTTTCAAAGGCCCGTTGACAGTCCTCGCTCCAGTGAAAGCATGCCCCTTTACGAGTCAAGTGATGGAGTGGCACCGCAATTTGCGCAAAACCCTTCACAAACCTCCGGTAGTACGTACACAACCCAAGGAACCCGCGCACTTCCGTCACACTGCGCGGCACTGGCCACTCCTTAACTGACTCTACCTTACCAGGGTCTGTTTTCACTCCCTCACTACTCACTATGTGACCCAGAAACGGCACTTCCCTCTGGAACAGGCTACACTTCTTTGGACTGAGTTTCACATTTGCCCCCCTGAACCTGTCCAACACTGTCTTAAGCCTCTCCAGAGCCCCCTTGAACGAATTCCCGTACACTAGCACATCGTCCAAGTACACCAGGGCGCTTTTCCACAGCAACCCATCCAACACACGCTCCATTAGACGCTCAAAGGTGGCCGGGGCATTCACCAGACCAAAACTCATCACTTTAAACTGATACAGTCCCTGCCCATACGAGAAGGCCGTTTTCTCTCTGTCCTCCTCCGCAACCTCAACTTGATGGTAACCTCATTTCAAGTCTAAGGTGGAGAACCACTGGGCCCCCGTGAGCACGTCAAGCGTGTCATCCACCCTCGGTAGAGGGTAAGAGTCCTTTGTCGTCACTGCGTTAAGGCCCCGATAGTCCACACAACACCTGGTAGACCCATCCTTCTTCTTAACGAGGACAACAGCAGCACTCCAGGGACTAGCCGACTTTTCGATTATCCCTTGCGCGCGCAACTCCTCCACGGCTTTTTCCACTTCCAGCCGACGAGCAGGCGCAATCCGGCGGGGCGGCAACTTAACCGGCCGACTATCCCCTGTGTGAATGCGGTGTTTAACCAGACTGGTCCGGCCCAGGTCATTATCTCCCTGCGAGAAGACATCTGCATACAGAGTCAGCACTTCCTTCACCTCGTCCACCTGTTCCCCAGACAGGCATGCCGAACTCCTCTGCAATAGATCCTGCAGATGAGGTGGAACCCCAGTGCTACTCCACTGCATGTCCTCGCAATGACCTTCCGGGTCCATAGTCGTCTGTACACCTTCACACTCTTCCGCGTCAACACCGCCCTCCTGTAGCGGCACCACACTACCTCTGACCGACATAGTCATTTCCCCGAAGTCCAGCACCGCCCTGCTCTGCTTCAGGTAGTCTAGGCCGAGCAAGTTCTCCCCGACGTCCGCTACAAAGACGGGAAGATGCTCCTCCGTGCTGCCAACCGCAATCCTGGCATGCACTGGTCCCCTCAGCTGTGTGCAGTGCCCTGTAATACCACACAGTTGTTGCTGGGCCACCGGGGGCTGTCCAGTTGCCACCACCCCGTCCTGCACGAAGGTACGTTCCGCGCCCGAGTCCACAGTGAGGCAGCAAGATTTGCCATCCACTTGCCCGCCCACCTGCACTGTCCGGGCACCCTCGGCACGGCAACTTAGGCGGACTGGGGTCTCTGGCTCTCTGGCTGGCGCTCGACCCCTTCCACCAGCCTCTTTCCGTTTCCCCCAGCCCCCTTGCTATCCCTGGGAGAGACGAGGGCACACTCTGCCGTTTTGTGCCCCTGACCGCAGTTCCAACAACAGGGTTTGTACTGGTACTGCCCTGCTCTGCCGTTGACAGCCTTTCCACTACTCGATCCCTGCGGGCAGTACCTCTTGGTGTGCCCCTGCTGCCCGCAAGAGTAGCACTTACCCCTGAACTCACCTAGGGGCGGTGAAGGGCTAGAGTAGGCCTTCTGCACGGCCCCTTTCTTTGCCTTCACTCTCTGCGGGATATAATTCCCGCTGGGTCGCTCCCGCGTCGTCCGGAGAAATGACTCCATCTCCAGGCCCCTCGCCAGGGCCTCCTGAAGGTCCTTGGGGTGTGCCTGCTGGACGTATATCCTCAGTTGTTGGTTATCGATGGCATCAACGAACTGATCCCGCAGGAGAATGGTGATCATCTCCTCACTGGCCTCCGGGTACGCACGCCGCACCAGCACCTCCAAATCCTGCGCCAGGCGTGTCAGGATCTCCCCCGGGCCTCGTAACCTGGCCCGGAACCTTGTCCTGAACACCTCGGTTTGGTGCTGGTACCCGTACCTCCTCTCCAGTGTCGCCGTCACTTTACTATACGAGCACCGCTGGGCAGCTGGCAGCTGGTTCAGGACTTCTAATGCCGGTCCTTTGAGTGCCCACACCAGCTGCATGGCCACCTCAGGGCGACTCCACTGGCGGGCGCTGGCCAAGAGCTCGAACTGTGTCTTATACGCTTCCCAAGACACTGTTCCATCGAACTCCTGTGGCCGGCGCCTCGTCCCGTCCTTCAGCCTCTGTGACGTGGAGCTGGCAGCAGAGGGGTACGACTTTACTGAGGCTGTCGGGGATGGTGGAGGTGATAAGACGTTTACAGGAGAGCGTAGGGGAGACGGTATCACCTTGGCCAATGGAGAAAGGCTGTTTAGGCTTCCGTGACAACTATTATCCTCCTCCCCTTCGTCACTCCCCCCCTCAGTCTCACTAGCACGCCCACTTGACCGGAACAGCGTGCCTTTATGCTGAGAGAGTACAGGAGGCGCCTGTGCCGCCACAACCTCATCCACATATCTCCTCAGTTCACTGGCCGCTTTTTCCACCTCTCCCTTCACCTGATCCTTGGTGAACACTTCACTTAACACCTCGTCTTTAACCCGTGAACACTCCTCCTTCACGAGCCCCATAACCTCCTTAAATACACGGTCTACACTGCTCGTCACCGCTTGCAACTCAGCATGCTGTACCTCTCCCTGCGCCTTCAGGGCACTCATAACATCCGCTAGTGTGATTTCTTTCGCCGCCATGCTGACTTAATTACTGTAAGGCACCGTAACTTAACACAACACGCAGCTTACCATGGCAAAACACACTGCACCGACCGCCCGCCCGCTGCGATCCACAAGTACGTTACCCGTACCACCGCTGCTCGCCTCCCCTGTCCAATACACACGCACACTCGGTAACACACCGCGACGCACACAGTTAGCACTTAACTCATCCCACTCCTGACACCACTGTAACTTCACCACCCCGTGGGCCATCACACTTACACTTTTAGGGTCCGGTGCTTCCTGCATACGTGACGGTGAACTTACCCTGCGGCCGCTCCGTGTTCTCCCCTGGCTCCCCTCAGAAGGCGAGTAGTAAAACACACTTGTGGCTTCTGGCCCTCTATTCTCCGTTGCTCACACTACACAGTAGTCCTATGCTGTAGCTCGGCACCCCGGGCCTCTTGTCGACCCTCGGAAGGCTTCTTGATGCCTCGCTCCAGCTCACAAAGGCACATACAAGTACAGGAGGCAGTGTCGGCGACGCGCGGGCTTTCTTCCCTCACCAGTGCTCTCCCGCCATTCTCTCTCCCAAACTGTTCCGCCACCAATCCCAGGGCTGCTACACGTCACGTGATACTCCCGAGCCCCAGGGTAGGCGGCCGGCGAGGTGACGTAGTGTGACGTCATCCTCCACTTCCGCTGGGACTTAGTCTGGGTATCTTCATGATCTTGTCCTCTCGTAACAATATATATATATATATATATATATATATATATATATATATATATATATATATATATATATATATATATATATATATATATATATATATATATATATATATA
>NC_087164.1:2822422-2927422 GCF_035594125.1 Scylla paramamosain | reverse complement strand
GATGGACCATGAAGGGGTGTTGCTCACACTAACAATGGAAGGGTTAAAAGAAAAGAGAAAAGGAGACATTTTAACTGCTATTTAATATCTTAAAGTTAACCCTTAAATTAAGTAACAATACAAAATTGAAGATTATTTAAGTAAGTAAAAGTAAGTAACAAGGAGTGGCAATCTGAACTGGACTGAATAACTTAAAAGACTGGTTCAGTTAATAACTTAAGCCAAGTTAGTAAATGCATATAGATACAAATTACAAAAATAAACACCTTTACATATACATAATAGAAAATAAATATAAATGTGTTTGTGTGTGTGTGTGTGTGTGTTTATGTGTGTGTGTGTGTGGGTGTGTAACACTGGTGTAACTCTTACCACCGCTCTCGAGTGTATATGAGGCTCCCAGCGTATGCCAAGGCGACCTCAGAGCTGTAGCGACCCTTGGAGGAGACTGAAGCTCGATGGAACTCCACCCCTCGTTATCGGCTTGGTAGCCTGCTAGAGGTCACGTATCCAGTATGCCTCAAGCTATACACGTGGCAGCGCCACGAGTTGAGAGGCAGGCACCTGGTTCCGTGGTAGAGTAGTCACGTGTGTGACATTCCCCCCTTCTTAGGATGACGCAGAAGGAATGACTCTGCGTCATTAGAGAAGTAAGGTGGTTCCTGTCCCGTGAAGGTTGATTCCACCAGAACGTGACAAAGAACGCGAGACAAAGTGTCAGCAACGCAGTTGTCCAGTCCCTTAATATGGTGCATTTCATTGTGGTAAGGCTGGAGCTGTAGAGACCACCGTAGCAGACGTTGGTTAGTTAAGCGGTTCCTGATGAGAAAAGTCAAAGGGTTGTGGTCAGTGTAGATTTGGAGTGGCTGGGTGTTGGACTGAAGATAGTACTCAAACTTCTTGATGGCAGAGATAATGGCTAAAAGTTCTTTCTCGATAGTGCTGTAATTCTTCTGATGGATGTTGAACTTCTCGGAGTTGTAGGCGACTGGGTGAAAGATTCCGTCAGATTCTTGCAGGAGGGCGGCACCCGAAGCGTGATCACTGGCGTCAGTATGTATGATGAAGGGTTTACTGAAGTCGGCCGCACGCAAAACCGGTTCCTGAGCAAGCAAGTTCTTAAGTTGATTGAAGGCATGTTGGCAGGCAGGGGTCCATTCGTACGCCACATTCCCACTAGTTAGTCTAGTAAGTGGCCCAGCTGCGTCTGCGAAGTTTGGACAGAAACGCCGGTAGAACCCCGCCATGCCCAGGAAGCGGCGGAGCTCGCGTCGAGTAGTGGGAGTTGGGTACTTCAGTACTGCGTCGACGTTAGCGGTCTTGGGCCGGACGGAGCCTTGTCCAATCTGATGTCCTAGGTAGGAGACGGTGGCAGCTCCTAACGTGGACTTTGCCAGCTTCACGGTGAGGTTCGCTTCCTGCAGACGGCTGAGCACATTCTGGATCTGGTACAGGTGATCATCCCAGTCATGTGAAAAAATAAGAATATCATCTAAGTAAACCAGCACTCCTTTTAATCCCTGCATTACCTTGTTCATTGCCCTCTGGAAAGTAGAAGGGCAATTCCTCATGCCAAATGGGGCTACTACATACTGGAAAAGTCCAAAAGGGGTGATGAAGGCAGAGACTATCTGAGCTCTTTCAGTAAGGGCTATTTGATAATACCCTTTTAATAGGTCCAGCTTAGTAACAAATTTGGCTTGACCTACTTCATCTATCAGGTCGTCTACCTGAGGCAGAGGATAGGCGTCAGGAATGGTGACGGCGTTGACCCGTTGGTAATCCGTGCAGAATCGCAGTTGTCCGTCCTCCTTGGGTACTAGGAGGCAGGGTGATGCCCATGGGGAGCTGCTGGGTATAGCCAAGCCCTGCTCTAATAAGTACTGGACCTCCTTCTACATCTGTTCTCGTTTCCGGGGGTTGACTCTGTAGGGAGACTGCTTGATAGGGAAGGTCCCTGGAAGCACCTTCACATCATGGCGGAGGACATTACAGATTTTAGGATGGTCACCGAACACGTCATACTGAGAGATCAATCTTGAGATATCCAGTGCTCGAGAGGATGAAAGATGACAGAGCTGACCATCTAAGTGTTGGATAATGTAGGTGTTGTTTTGCGTGTCCTTGGGATGTATGGTGTTTGTGTCAATCTCAGTGGTAATACATTTATCATACATCAATGAACACACAGAGGCAGGTTTTAACTCTGAGTCAGCCTCCTGGGGTTCAATGATACCACAGGAAGCTACTCTAGGGGTTGGTTGGGCGCCAGTCACAGGGGTTCTACATTTATACATTTTTAGGAGATTAACGTGTATTAACTGTGTTGCCTTTCGGCGGTCTGGAGTGTTTATGATGTAGTTGTTATCTCCTACCTTTTCCACTACCTCATAGGGACCATGATACTTTACTTGTAATGGGTGTTTAGGTGTGGGTATGAATGCAAGGACTTGATCACCTCTATCAAATACTCTAACTCTGGCCTTCTGATCAAAGTGTTTCTTCATGGTGTTTTGAGATTTGTGTAAGTTGTTATCAGCAAAGGTGCGAACTTTAGTGAGTGTGGCTTTAAGGTTGTTCAAGTATTTAGTTACAGAGACAAGTTTGTGGGTAGTGGAATCTAACAATTTGTCTTTAATAATCCTTAATGGTCCCCGCACTTTCCTACCGAACAGGAGCTCGAATGGGGAAACTCCTGTACTCTCGTTAGGTGCTTCCCTGATGGCAAAAAGCATGTAGGGGAGTGCGTCATCCCATTCGCTCTCCTGCTCGTGACAGAATTTGCGTAGAAGTCCTTTCAGTGTCTGATGAAATCTTTCTAGAGCGCCCTATGACTGCGGGTGATAGGCAGAAGACAAGGTTTGTGCGATACCAAGCTCTTTTAACACCTCTGTGAAGAGAACGCTAGTGAAATTAGTTCCTCGGTCACTCTGAATGGTTTGAGGAATCCCGAAGGTAGTAAAGAAGTGGTTTAGCTTGGACACAATAGTGTTGGTGTTGATTTTACGTATCGGAAAGGCTTCGGGATACCTAGTTGTTGGGTCAAGAATTGTTAGGATATATTCATTACCTTTCTTGGTTTTTGGAAGAGGCCCCACAATGTCAATTATTATTTTATGAAATGGTTCTGAGGGAACAGCAATAGGTTGGAGAGGATAGGGTGGGATAGTTACGTTAGGTTTACCCGCTATCTGGCAGAGATGACAAGTACTGACGTAATTCTTCACATCCTCCCTTAATCCTGGCCAGTAAAAGTCAGCGAGGATCTTCTCACATGTCTTCTTGATGCCCAAGTGACCAGCAAAACTTTCATGAGCGATCTCTAGTATGGAATGTCTGAGTATGGTAGGCACAACCACCTGGTGGGCTTCTGCCCAAGCAGCATCATCTGGGACCTTAGAGGGCCGGAACACTCTCATGAGAACTCCATCCTGTTTGTAAAAGGCAGGGTAATGAGTAATTTGATCTGGAGGGATAACCTTGTCATGAAATTGAGTCAAAGTAGTGTCTTCCTGTTGAGCCTCAGTGAGAAGTTTTTCAGAAAATATTTGATTGAGTTCAAGTGGGGATGGGCTCTTCTTTGGAAGTGAGAAAGACTGATCAGATTTCCTTGCTTGTGCACGAGTAGTGACACAAACAGGGAATAAGCCTGGTTGTTGCTCTTCTAACTGTACAGTGGGGTTATCCATCAGCATTGTGTCACTAATTACCAAAGGGGGAGTCACCTTACTGCCAGCTAGGTCATTAGCGAGGAGTAGTTGAGCATTAGGGATGGGTAAGGCTGGTTCTTCACTAACTCCTATTATCACTTCACCTCTTACTAGTGGGTTATCAAGATGTACTTTAGCTAATGCAATGGGGAAGGGGTCATGGAAGTCTTTTAAATATACCTTTTCACCTGTGTAACACTGTTCAATACCAGGGACTGCTGACTTCAGCACTAGGGACTGAGCTGAACAGGTGTCTCTGACAATCTTAACTGGGTGATCCTTGTTATCAATGCTGATGGTGCCTACAGACCTGAAAGGCTCAAATAAGTCTTTAGTTACAGGGAAGGAGGGAAGAGCTTGTATGGAAGCAACTGGCTTGGCAGGATATGTTTGAGCTACCTTGCACTTGGGATTAGGACAGTTCTTTATGAGGTGCCCCGGCTGTTTACAAAAAGCACAAAATAGAGGTGGTCGAGTACTACTGCCGGTCATTTTACCAACCCCTGAGTTACCTGAGTTTATCTTACCACTAGGAGTCTCGGTCAGCTTGTCTGAGGTTGCCTTGCGATTCACCAGGGAGAAAAGGTCCGCTAACTGAGCGGCTTTGAGAAGATCTGTTTCTTCTTTGTTGGTGATGTGTAACATTACTGAGTAAGGGAGCTTACGCATGAACTCTTCTAAGGCTAAGAGATTTACTAATTCGTCGTACGTGGTTATCGCAGCTGACTTAAGCCAACGCTTGAGAGCCCTCAGTTTCTCTGAGGCAAACTCTAGATAGGTTTGTTGCAGAGTTTTGAATATTTTTCGAAAAGACTGACGGTAATGGAGACTGTGAAAAAGACTGTGAGAAAAGACTGTGGTAATGGAGTACGCCGCTAGGATGCCCTGTTTGACACAGTCGTAATCCGTGTTGTTTTCGAGGGCTTTCAAAATAGTTAAAGCCTTTTGGCTGAGTTTGGGTTTAAGAAGCCAAGGCCAGTCTTCTCGGGGCAGTTCAAAATGTACTGCTGTGTCCTCGAACTGTCCAAAGAAAGTTTCGGGGTCTTTGTCAGAGAACTGAGGGAGTAGTGAGAGATATTTAGTTAACTTTTGTTTGAGGTCAGCTGTGGTGGTTGATCGAGATTTTAATTGTGCGAGTTGGATCTCGTGGATTCTTTCTTTTTCTCTCTCCTCTCTTTCTTTTTCTCTCTCCTCTCTTTCTTTTTCCTCCTTTTCTTTTACATATGCCAGATCTCTTTCCGCTTTTTCTTTTTGAAAAGCTAGTTCTTCTCGCCTTAGTTCTCTCTCTTCTCTCTCTCTTTCTCTTGCTGCCATTAGTTTCAGCTTTTCGAATTCGAGCATTAAACTGGCGTCGTGCTGTGAAGCAGCACTAGTGGCTTCACCTCCAAGGTGAACTAGGATTTGAGTTCGGAGTTCTTCCTTCCGAATGTCAGACGGATATGAGAGATCAAACTGTCGGGCTATGTACTTTAAATCATTCTTTGTCACTTTGGCAGTTTGTAGCTCCGCCACAGAAGGATTACTGCAAAATGCGTCCAAGTTTAACTCATGCGACATGATTAATGAGCGTGAGGTCAATTGAACCAAATCAAGTGTGTCTGAGCCCTACACTGAAACCTGATCCAAGACCTAGGTTCGCCACCACGAGTCGGAAGGACCCGCGTGAACGACAGGTTCGAAACCATGAGTCGGAGGGAAATGAGTTGACCCGCGTGCATCGACAGAGACTCGTTTTTGAGTCTAGTTGAGTCAAGGTTAGCAACGCCTTAACTGTGCTTCTGAAGAGGCAACGAATCGAAGAAGTGTAGCGATAATCACTGCCCCAAAATGACTACCATAGAACTAACACTTAAGCACTTGTAATGGCTTGCCGTATTCGCTGCTTTCAAGCAAAGAGTGGAACGCAAGTTCCCAAGTTTTAAGGAGTCTCGGAGTTCGGGGTGAAGGTCACTACTAGGGGAATCGAACCGACACTAAAGCAACACTGAGGAAATCAATTGTTAGGTTTTTAACGCTTTTATGACTAGACGCCGGTACCTCGCGTACTTTTAAAGCGGAAAAACGCAAAAATTCACCAACAAAGAAATAACCACAACTTCATATACACTCGAGAGCAGGAAAGGAACTAGTGTAGTTATATGTATGTGTAAACATGTGTAATATCCCGGACGGGCCCCCAGTTGTTACGTGTGAGCATACACTGAACTCTAGGGGATGGACCATGAAGGGGTGTTGCTCACACTAACAATGGAAGGGTTAAAAGAAAAGAGAAAAGGAGACATTTTAACTGCTATTTAATATCTTAAAATTAACCCTTAAATTAAGTAACAATACAAAATTGAAGATTATTTAAGTAAGTAAAAGTAAGTAACAAGGAGTGGCAATCTGAACTGGACTGAATAACTTAAAAGACTGGTTCAGTTAATAACTTAAGCCAAGTTAGTAAATGCATATAGATACAAATTACAAAAATAAACACCTTTACATATACATAATAGAAAATAAATATAAATGTGTTTGTGTGTGTGTGTGTGTGTGTTTATGTGTGTGTGTGTGTGGGTGTGTAACACTGGTGTAACTCTTACCACCGCTCTGAGGTCGCCAAGGCGACCTCAGAGCTGTAGCGACCCTTGGAGGAGACTGAAGCTCGATGGAACTCCACCCCTCGTTATCGGCTTGGTAGCCTGCTAGAGATCACGTATCCAGTATGCCTCAAGCTATACACGTGGCAGCGCCACGAGTTGAGAGGCAGGCACCTGGTTCCGTGGTAGAGTAGTCACGTGTGTGACAATATATATATGTGTGTGTGTGTGTCTGTGTGTGTGTGTGTGTGTGTGTGTGTGTGTGTGTGTGTGTGTGTGTGTGTGTGTGTGTACGAGTATGTGTATTGTTACAAAAGCCTCTTTCAAGTCTCCCATACCTCACTTCTGTATGGCTCCTGGTCGGGCCTCAAACTGCACCAGCCCAAGGGCACAGAACACCAGTAAGAGGGATTACTCACTGACACCTACCTTCCCAAGCCACATGGAGGCCTTGAGAAAGGATTTCACTGGATCCCTGCAAACTTCTTACAAAGGGAACATACTGTCCAGGTTGGCACTGCAGTCACAAACACACCAAAGCAGAAAAAAGAGGTGCCTTGTGTCATTCAGCTGCCACTGCAAGGCACTGAGTCTGTACAGTGGCAGCTCCTCATTGAGTGGCCTCCCCATAGCCAGGTCCACTGGGAGGCAGATCTTGTAGCCAAACATAAGGTGGGCTGGTGTGTACCTCATCACCTCATGCTCAATTGAGCATTATGCCATGAGGGTGTACAGCAGCCTCTCGTCCCAGTTCTGTTGGTCAGCTGTACAGTACTGTGCCAGCTGACTCACCAGTATGGCATTGTACTGCTGTACCATCTGGTCACTCTGGGGATGCAGGGGCATAGTGTGGGTCTTCTTCACCCCAAGGAAATGACAGCACTTCTTGAAGACCCGTGATTGGAATTCCCATCCCTGGTCCAAGTGGAGCTCACCTGGCACCCTGAAGCATGTGAACACTTAAGTGACCAGAAACTGCCATCGTTTCTGCTTCGTGGTTGGAAAGGGCACAGGCCTGCGGCCACTTCGTGAAGTAGTCCATGGTAACACAGATGAATCTGTTTTCCCTCTGAGTGCAAGGGAATGGGCCTGCTATTTCCACGGCGATCTTCTCCATGGGTGCCCCAGCCTGGTACAGCCAGAGGGAAGCACATTTCTTCTGGGCAGGACCTCGTTTTGCCACACACACATGGCACCAGTCCTGCACATCCTGTCTCAGGCCAATCCAGTACATGCACTGCTGGAGCCGGTCCAGCATCCTCTTAACACCCAAGTGGCCACTGATGTTCCCTTTGTGTTTCCTCAGGATCAGGGACATGGTACCACCACCACCCAACAGTCTTTGCCTCTCCTGGTATCCACCCAGCGCCACTGAAGCACGCCCTCCTCCAAGTGTAGGGCCTCCCACTGCTCCATCAGGGATTTGGTAGCGGGGCTCTTGGGTTACACCTGCTCCTGGCAGAGCCATCCCTCACTAGCCTCAAGCCACTGAATTACAGGGGCCAGATCAGGGTTCATTTGCTGGTCCTTCCTCCATTGCTCACTTGCCACTCCTGCATCTTCCGGGACCTGTAGTCACTGGCACGTGATGTCAGGCTCTCTTCTGGAGCTGTGACCACAACCGGGCTCACTGGCAATGTCTGAGGTTGTCAGCATTGTTGTGCACCCTCCCAGCACAGTGCACAATCTGGTAATTGTACTGCTCAAGCTTGTCCAGCCACCTTGCAAGCTGCCCCTCCAGCTCCTTCAACGTCTTGAGCCAGCAGAGAGCAGCGTAGTCAGTCAGCATGGTAAACTCTGGCCAGTAGAGGTAGTGGTGAAAGGGACTTAGGCTCTTCACCATTGCAGCCAGCTCCTTCCTCATCATGCGGCAATTCTTCAGCTTCCAGAACTTGATGCTGAAGTAAGCTATCACTCGCCCTTGCCCATCCTTGACCTGAAACAGCAGAGCCCCCATCTCTCTCAGTACTAGCGTCTATGTCCAGCAGGTAAAGGAGGCTCAGGTCAGGGTAGAGCAGCGCAGGCGCATCCACTAAAGCCCACTTCAGTGCCACTGAAGTGTGCCTCCTTCCTAGTGAGTTGGTGAAGTGAAGTGGCGGTGATGGCGAATCTCATCACAAACCGCCGGTAGGAGGAGCACAAGCCAAGGAAGTTTTTCACCCATGCCACGTCAGTGGGCACCAGCCAGCCCTCGACTGCTGGCAACTTCAGTGGGTCCATGTAGTCACCTCGCCCCACCACGTGGCCCAGGAAAGGCACCTCTGACTGAAAGAAGGTGCACTTCTTTGGGCTGAGCTTCAGGTTGGCTGCTCACAGATGTTGCAGCACCTCCTCCAAG
This sequence comes from Scylla paramamosain, assembly GCF_035594125.1. Taxonomy (NCBI): domain Eukaryota; kingdom Metazoa; phylum Arthropoda; class Malacostraca; order Decapoda; family Portunidae; genus Scylla; species Scylla paramamosain. The sequence goes on along the minus strand of NC_087164.1, from coordinate 2,918,792 downwards.
CATTCCAACTCCTCCAAGGTATTCCCAAACATGAAGACCTCGTCTAGATACACAAGGGCCAACTTCCACTGCAGCCCCTCAAGCACCCGCTTCGTCAGCCTCTCAAAACAACTGGGGGCGTTGCAGAGGCCAAATGGCATCACTAAGCTGCCACAGCCCCTGGCTAAAGAAGGTGGTCTTCTGGTTATCCTTCTTCACCATCTCCATCTGGTGGTACCCAGACTTGAGATCCAGCAGCGAGAACCACTGTACGCCGTACTCCAACCAACACATCCAACATGTCATCTATCTGAGGTAAAGAGTATGCATCTGTCAGTGTCACGGCGTTCAGGGCATGATAGCCTCACACAGAGCCTCTTCATGCTGTCTTTCTTCACCATCAGGACCACCGGCGAGCACCAGGGGCCGTAAGACCTCTCAGTCACACCTGCGGCGGCCATCTCTTGCACAGTACACTTCATGTTCTCCCGCTTAGCAGGTGCCACTCGGCGTGGAGGTTGCTTGTTGGGGTGACTATATCTGGTGTGAATAGTGTCCTTCACTAGAGACATACGGCCCAGGTCCAGGACCCGCTTTTTTTTTTTTTAATTCGTATTAGTAATTACGAAGCAGCAAGGGAGCAACTATGACTCCTGGAGGTCCCGGGATGGTGTCATGCCATGACTCCCCGAGTGACGTGAAAAACCTCCTTGAGACTTAGTTACTGGGGAAGTCTGCCTCCTAGTGGCGCCCGCTGGAAACGTAGGCACAAGCTTGCCAAGGCAGGATTGGGCCTGCGGCTAAAGTGCTTCCCCGCGAGATGAATGTGAGGCGGGGAGTTGGACAAATATTCCATCCTCCCTTCTCAATTAACGTTCATAGAGTAATGGGGTTCCGCCAGGCTTCGGAGCCCAGAACAGCTTCACTGATCCGGAGTCCTTCTGCTCCTTCGAGTTCTCTACCTCGTTGGGGTGGTGGGCCGTCAGGGTGATTTGCTGAGTCGGTGGGTCAAACCCACTTACCCTCGACAGCGGTAGTCACTCTGGCGTTTCTGGGATGATGACCCGCTGGTGGGGGGATAGCGCTCTTCCTGCCCTCAAATACCAGCGGGTTCATGGCTTTGATAATGGGGTACACGGGGTGGATGCGGTCCCAGTCCCCCGCGGGTCCGAGGGGCGTGCATAGAGCCTCCGTGCACGTCCTTAGGACCCAGGGCGTCCTAGCAGAGTTCGAAGTCTGCGAACTGGTGTTTCGTGCTGCGGCGGGCCTAGTAGCTCAGGTAGCCAACCGCCTGGCTGAGGGTGGCGTCCTCAGAACCAGAATCCTGTCGGGGGCGACCTCGGCAGGTAGGTTTCGCATCACCTGTGCCGTTGAAGACGGTAGGTGTGAGTAGTGCTGGCTCTGCCCACTACCCTGTCGTCCCCTCCAAAGGGGTTGTCCTGGCCGCCGGTATCGGCTGCTTGGTCACCATGCGCCGGTAAACGGCGGTCGGACAAAGCATGACTCGATCAAGGTATTTGGTTTTACCTAACCCACATTCATGTTCATTAAACACTAGATGCAAGGCCCAACGTCAGGTTAGTCTTGATCTTGATCTTGTTGGTACAGGTGGCTCGGGATTACCCCTAAGCCAAGCCTTTGGATCGGCAACTCTTGTAGAAAGGAAAAAAAGAAAAACGAACAGCATCCTCTACACTAATTGTTCTTACATCTGGTACGCCACATTCTCTCCAGAAACTCCTTCACCGCCTCAATCATCCTTTCATTCGTCTCTCTACTCGGTCCCAGCAGTAACACCATCCACTCCTTTCCTGTCTTCTCCATTCTTTCATTCCTATCATGCCCTAACTCAGTCAGAATCACTTGCATCATCTCTCTCCTGTTTCTGGCATACTTCACACATTCCAGCACCACATGTTCCACTATCTCATCCTCTCCCATGTCACACATCTGGCACACTTTGCTGCGGGACTCAGACCATCTGTAATTCCTTGCATTCACATCCATATACTCGGAAGAAATCACCGCCCAGGCTTCCATCATACCACCTTTCATACATCGGGGCCTCTTTCTCTTTGTACCATTTCAGGGTCCCCTTTCCTTCCATCTCATTCTTCCATTCATTTAGTCCCACACATTTCACTCCTCTATCTATCTCATTCTTCCATTTTCTCACATCCCATTCAGTTCCCAATCTGCCTCCTCATGTTGCCACCCATTCATGCTCATTTTGATTCCTCCCAGCTATTCTCATCCCCCACACAATTTGTAATCCACTCCCTTCTGTTATTCTCATGCACCTCTTCCTCCATTTACTTCCCTTTTCATTCCACAGGTACACCTTTCTTGCTGTTCTTGCATAATCCATTCTCTCAAGCCTAATCTTGTACCTAAGTGTCGCTTTTGTGAATCTTTCCCTAAAAGTGCTCCCTCCCATATCACCTCTCAGGGTTTCTACTGATGTGTACCTTGGTGCATTCAGTGCCATCCTTGCTACTTTATTCTGCTCCACTTCTAACTTATCAATTTCACTTTCATTCCATGCAATCACATCCATATCATACATTATACCTGGTACAGGCACACTCTTCCACACTTTGCTCAACACTCACGCTTACTCGCCCTCATCCTTGCCGCGCTTCCCAATCAACCTACCCACTGATCTACCATGCTTATCTTTTCATTCTTTGCCTTTTCACACCCACTAGGACTCATCCATATCCCTAAGTACTTACATTCTTGTGCCTGTTTCAACTCATTCTCTCCAAGTCTCCATACCACATTACTTTCATCCTCTGACCGATAAGTAAATACTAAGCTTTCCGCATAATTGGCAGCTCTGATTCCCTCAGCAATGAGAACTGTTGCTGAATTTTGTTATTTCTCATTTATTAGGTCGACTTTTGCATTTTCCTTCCAGCTATAGCTAAAGAAAGAGTTGATCTATCCATACATGCCTTCAGAATCATCATACAACATATAATAGTGAAGAAATCTGTGGTTGCATGATGATGTTCGTAGCGATCGCTAAAGTGGCTTGATCGGAGGCGAAGGGCGGACCTAATTTGACCTGTAATATAGTTAATAAGGAGCGTTTCTCACTGAACATATATGTGGAGACGTGCGAGTTATTCATTTTTGTACAGTATTAAAGTAAACGTGAAAATTCTTCTAGTTACTTTAAAAATTGAAAGTGCACGCACCTATATGGAGGCCAGCGGAATCGCCCTTCAAGAGACGAATTAGAGGTTTTATAGTACTTGATATAATGGGAATTATAATAGTATTGCTGATATTTTCTTTACCCTCATATTAACGGGTGATGATCGTATTTGCTCTAGAAGCAATATCAGTCAAAAACAACCCCCCATAGCCAAACTAAACCTAACTTAACCCAACTAAACTTTAAATTTGCTGTCAGCAAATGAAGAGGAAGTTAATCCCCAGCAGGCACAGGTCTTCAAGGGCAGCAATGAAGACAGTCATGCACTCTATCATGCCTCCTACACCTCATGGCAACACACTCACCAATGATGCCACGTAGCCGCTGTGCAGCCTCCAGCACACGCGCACATCCACAAGTCCTCCTTCACAAATGTCCTCTTGGAGCCTGTTTTCATCACCAACCAAGCGGGATGCCCATTCACTGTGCCCACCACTCGCACAGCCGAGGGAGCTGCTGTGAGCTGGCAACTAATTACAGGTGGGGCTGCACGACCCCCAGCAGAGGCACTGCCCTACTGCCCAGCACTGCCACTACCCCCAGCAGGCTCCTCTAAACCTCTCTGGACTCTCCTTCCTCTGATATTCTGCATTGTCAGTCTTCGTCTTCCTGACATAGAGAGGTAGAGCAATAACTCCCTCTGCATCATGGGGCAAGGCCGGCCCTGGAGCGCCAGCTGTAGTCCTCATGAAAGCATCCATCTTGGAGGCTCGGGTCAGTGCCTCCTGAAACTCCTTTGGGTGGGCCTGCTTCACAAAGATTTGCAGCTGCAGGTCCTGAAGGGCGTCCACATAGCAGCCCCTCACCAGGAGATTCACCATGTCCTTCTGTGCTGTCAGGTACACTCGGCAGACCAAGGACTCCATCTCCTGCATCAACTTTGTGAGAGGCTCTCCTCTGCCCCTCACCCTCAACTTCAGTATTACAGTTTAATACTGCTGGTTTCCTCCGCCTGTGGCTGGTCCGTGGGGAAGAAGGAGATGACCCACAGCTCCTGCCATCCCACTCCTCGCTGCTAGGGGATGAAGGAGAGCGAAGAAGTATGGAGACATCCCGAAGTGTGGGAACAGACTACGCAGCCCACACAGGCTCCCATGCGTCCTACTGATTTGCCACCAATTCTTCCTGAGCAACACTCCGCTTCAGTACCTCTTGATGGCACATTGCCACTTCTCATACTGCTACCTCAACCTGCCCCTTGATGTTAGTCAACTTCTCCTGCAGTTCCTCCTTGACACGGCACAGCACTCATCAATGGTCTCCCGCAGTTCCTCCTTGACATGGGTGCAGCGCTTGTCAACAGACTCTTGCAGTTCCTCTACGACAAGGGTGCAGCTCTCATCAGTGTATCACTGGCCCTGGTCCTCCATTACTTGCATCTTGCTCCGTAGGGCAGATCTTGTGTCCTCCACTGTCTTCTGTGTCTGCTGTGACTGCTGTGCACCTGTTGTGTCTGGTATGCCATCTGCTGTGACAGCTGTGCTGTCTGCTGTGACAACTGTGACAGCTGCTGTACTATGAGAATCAGCATGCCTGGCTTTTCTTCTTGGGCGGAGGAAACAGCCCCGCCAATATGTGCAACAGTAACTCCTCCTCTCATGCGCTTCCCACCAAGCCTTCCGCCATCTTGCCCTTGTCCGATTCCCAGCAAAACAAGATACAGGACACTATTTCTCTCCTGACACCACTGTTACAAAAGCTCCTCTCCAGTCTCCAACACCTCACTTCCGCACGGCTCCTGGTCAGGCCTCACACTGCACCAACCCAGCCGAAGGCAAAGAAGACTAGGGAAAGAGGAGAGGAAGCACTCGCCAACACTACCTTCCCAAGCCACATGGAGACCTGGTGAAAGGATTTCACTGGATCCCTGCAATCTGCAATGTGCTGTCCAGCATGGTGGAGGGTCTCTCACTGCAGTAACAAACACGCAGGGGCAGGAGAGAGAAAGATCCCCACTCTTATGAAGGACCTTCACGAAGCACACGCTGTTTATTCACTACACTGCACACAGTTTACAGTACTTGCCTATCTCTTACACGCCACAGCAACTACACAAACTCACTGTCCTGCTAACCAGTTCCACAGAGAAAGCACTCCCAACCATGCGGGTTGGAGGGTGGGGGATAAACACAAGCAGAAGCAAGCAGTGGTGGTGGGGGTACACCCGATCCATCTTCCAATGTAGTCCATCCACAACTAACCGCGGTGCACAGTGATGCCGTCACCCTTGCCTTGGGCAACGTTCTCTTCCCACTAACCTCCAATGTCCTCTCTCTCTCTCTCAAGCACACACACACACACACACACACACACACACACACACAGGGGCACATACGCAATATATATATATATATATATATATATATATATATATATATATATATATATATATATATATATATATATATATATATATATATATATATATATATATATATATTGCCTAAAAACAATGTAAGTAATAATGCTAATAGTAATACTAATAATTTAATAATAATAATAATAATAATAATAATAATAATAATAATAATAATAATAATAGAAGATATTAACAAGAATAAAAATAATGATAAAAGTAACTAATAAATGTTGAATTGCTGGGTAAAATTGCTTAGTTATCATTAAGGAAGACATGGTTAATGGTCCTTATTTTAACGATAGGCTGCATGCAGAAACATATGTAGCTGCCTACCTGCAGCTGCAAACATAGATATTGTGTTATCTAAAAATTGAATGCCTTGCAAAACAGTTAGTTAGAAGTGGTGCTACAATTTGTATAAAATATTTAAATTCAAATTGCAGCAGGATGGAGGGCAAAGTGACAGAGCATTGCAGGCCGTATCTAATCCACGTAGATAACTCATAAAATGTAATACATTATACTTTCTTCATTTGTTAAAAATCATATGATACTCACGTGGTGGTTTAATTTGTACTATCAAAATTACATATCGCTGACATGAAATCAAAATCTACCTTCTTTCAAGAGCTATCTCATTGAGTACAGCGTAAAACAAATCATGAATGTTAAAACAGCCTATGACGTTACTATAAAGAAATAAAGCTGTAAGCATGAAGAGATACAAATTATAGTACTGCCCTACTGCAACTTTTTTTTTCACTTTTAACTACGAAAGACCAGGCTTTTCGTTCTCTTTATAACTAGCTCTTTTATCAAACAGTGCTAATTGAAACAAATAATGATTGGAACAGCTCCCTATGACTTTGCTGAAAAAAAAAAAAAAGAAACAGAAAGGATAAACAGACACAAAATTTTGCTTCCTTACTGCTAAGAAAAGACCAGCACACAGGGTGGACGTGTTGCTTGCACTGGCTAGTGACACTGACTGACTGAAGGCTCTCACAGCAAATTGATGATGCCCGGCAGATTGCAAAATAATTTGTCACAATTCCATATGCCGCTTATATGATATTTTGTCACAAATCTGAGTATAACATTGTATTCAGGAGTTTTCGTTCTACATAGTGGGATTGTTTATATTAGTAATTATTGCAGTCACTGCAAACTGCTGCAGTAAGTAAAATGCGTTATAAACATTTCAGACACAATCTTTCACTTCAACTCATCATACTTCTGTTAATTTCCTATTTACAAAAGTTTTAAAATCATGTGTAAGTAGCAATATGATATAAAATGTCCTAAGTAGAATATTAAGTGGTATATAACCCAAAATTATAAAGTGCCGTATATGTCGGCGTATTAGACGCACCTCTGCATAAGGCACATCCCTATTTTACAAGGATGTTTTGTGGAAAAAAAAAAATAATTATATTTCATCATAAAATTATGGGAAAAAAAATTGCAGTGTGTGTGTGTGTGTGTGTATGTGTGTGTGTGTGTGTGTGTGTGTGTGTGTGTGTGTGTGTGTGTGTGTGTGTGTGTGTGTGTGTGTGTGTGAGAAGGAAACTGGCCAAGGGCAACAATTTTTTTAATGAAAAGAAAGGCCCACTTAATGCTAGTTCCCATAAAAATGTCAGATAGAATAATAATAAAAAAATAGATAAATAAAAAAAAAAAACAGAGGATATGTCTTGAAACCTCCCTCTCGAAAGAATTCCAGTCATAGGAAGGAAGAAATACAGAAGCAGGCAGGGAGTTCTAGACCTTGCCAGAGAAAGGGGTGAATGAATGATTAAGAATGCTGGTTAACTCTTGCACTAGAAAGATGGACAGAATAGGGATGAGAGAAAGAAGAAAGTCTTGCGCAGCCAGACTGCAGGAGGAGGGGAGGCATTCAGTTAGCAAGATCAAAGGAGCAGTTAGCATGAAAATAGGGGTAGAAGATAGCAAGAGCTGCAACATTGCTGTGATGAGAGACGCTTAAAATAATCAGTTAGGGAAGAGGAGTTGATAAGACAAAAACCATTTTATTCCACCCTTTCTAAAATATTGGTGTGAATGGAAGCTCCCATCCCCACCCCCTCCTTACACATGAAGCAAGCTCCATACATGGACAGATAAGGCCCCTGTTCAGAGTTGGGGCGTGGGGTGGGGGGCGGTGGAAATTGGAAGATACCGCACTGAACATCTAATTTTATAGAAGCTGTTTTAACCATAGATGAGATGTGAAGTTTCCAGTTTAGATTATAAGTAAATGACAGACTGCGTCTGTTCAGTATAGAAGAGGGGGGGAGTTAAGTGTTAATGAAGAAGAGGGAATAGATATCTGGAAGGTTGTATTAAGTTGATAGATGGAAGAATTGAGTTTTTGAGGCATAGAATACTAACTTTTGTTCTGACCCAATCAGAAATTTTGGAGAGAGCAGATGTCAGGCGTTCTGTGGCTTCCCTGCATGAGCTGTTTACTTCCTGAAGGGTTGAACCTCTACAAAAATACGAAAAAATGCAGGGTGGTATCATCAGCGTAGGAGTGGATAGGACAAGTAGTTTGGTTTAAAAGATCATTGATGAATAACAGGAAGAGAGTGGATGCCAAAGATCCTAAAAGAATGTGTGTTTTGTCCTCACATCTGGTGTGATGCAGCTTTGTAGCTGTGCAGTACTACCATCACATCTAAAACCACGTGTGTGTGTGTGTGTGTGTGTGTGTGTGTGTATACATGCAAGTGTTCACTCTCTCTCTCTCTCTCTCTCTCTCTCTCTCTCTTTCTGTGTGTGTGTGTGTTTGTGTGTGTATGTGTGTTTGTGTGTGTGTGTGAGAGAGAGAGAGAGAGAGAGAGAGAGAGAGAAAGAGAGAGAGAGAGAGAGAGAGAGAGAGAGAGAGAGAGAGAGAGAGAGAGAGAGAGAGAGAGAGAGAGAGAGAGAGAGAGAGAGAGAGAGAGAATAAGAACTATCCTGAGGATTGCAAAGTTGAATGAGTGAAAAGTAATGGAAGGAGCATAAATGCGAAGGAAAATGATGGAAGAAAAATGAAAAGGAGTAGGGGACAGGAAAAGAGAATACTTATTTCTCAATACTTTCTCTCTCCCTCTAATACTTCACTCATTTCTCACTCTTGCTGCTTATATATATATTCTTTCTACTTTCTACTTTCTATCCATCCTCATATCCTCTTCCTTCACTGTTCCTGCATTTCCTTGCCCCATGTACTCTCCTTCCCTGGTTATGTCTATTCCTTCCCTTTTTCCTTTTCTCCCTTCCTCTTTCGTCTTGTCTCAGACCTCCATCTCTGTCACCTCCCTTCCCCCTTATCTGTCAGAGATAAGGGACAAGGGAGAGAGAGAGAGAGAGAGAGAGAGAGAGAGAGAGAGAGAGAGAGGGTGGATGGATGGAGAGAGGGAATGAGGAGGGAAGGAGGGAAGGGAGAGGAGGACAGGGAATGGGGAGGGAAGGAGGGAAGGGAGAGGAGGGCAGGGAATGGGGAGGGAAAGAGAGAAGGAAGAGGAGGGCAGGGAAGGGGGAGAAGGGAAAGAGAGAGAGAGAGAGAGAGAGAGAGAGAGAGAGAGAGAGAGAGAGAGAGAGAGAGAGAGAGAGAGAGAGAGAGAGAATTTTATTAGTAGTAACAATATTTGTGCTTAGTGTGCTATAGTTAGGAGGACGCAGTAGACACCTGCCGAAACGATGATTACTCCCAGTGAGGTATAAAGCACTGTTCAGGGGGTGCTGTGAACTTATCATCAAACCCAGCTGTGACCTCACTGAATGTTTCCCTTTGTGTCTCACAACACAAGGGGGCAGTCACAGCCTGCCCTCTAAAGACAACTCTCTTCCTCCACACAAAACTACAAGCACCTAATAACACACACACCCTTCACTCAAAAATCTTAAAAATCACCATGGCGACTCCTACACCAGCCTCGGAATCCCCATCTGGGGAGGGGACCATAAATGTCTCCAGGTCAGACTGCCTTTCTGTCGACGACCCTAAGTGTCTTGACACCCCCCTCAACTTTTTTCTTCATTAACTTCTGCAACATTCGCAGTTTAAGATCTAATTTTCAATCTGTAGAACACCACCTCTCCTCTTCTAAACCTCATCTTCTTTTCCTCACTGAAACTCAGGTGTCTGAGGCAACTGACAGTATCCCTTTTTCTGTTCCCTCCTACTTTCTCTATCCTCATTTTCGATCCAAAGCTGGTTGCTGCGTTTATGTGTGCAATGACTTAACCTGCTCTCGTGCCCACGCTCTTGAATCTTCAGAGTTTTCCACCATCTGGCTACGACTACAGAGTCACTCTCATACTAAATTTATCTGTGCTGTATACCTCTCACCTAACTTCTCTGACTATAAAAAATTCTTTGACTACTTAACTTCCAAAGTGGAGCACATTCTGACCCTCTTCCCTTTTGCAAAGATCTCCATTCTTGGAGACTTCAATGTTCACCACCAGCTTTGGCTTTCCTCTCCCTTCACTGACCATCCTGGTGAACTAGCCAACAACTTTGCTATCCTTCATGACCTAGAGCAATTGGTGCAACACCCTACTCGTTTTCCTGACCGTCTTGGAGATACGCCCAACATTCTTGACCTTTTTCTGACCTCTAATCCTTCTGCTTATGCTGTCACCCTTTCTTCTCCGTTGGGCTCCTCCGATCACAATCTCATATCTGTATCTTGTCCTATCGCTCCAATCCCTCCTCAAGATCCCCTTAAGCAAAGGTGCCTCTGGCATTTTGCCTCTGCTAGTTGGGGGGACCTAAGGAGGTATTTTGCTGATTTTTCTTGGAATGATTATTGCTTCCGTGTCAGAGACCCGTCTTTGTGCGCTGAGCGCATAACAGAGGTGATAGTGTCTGGCATGGAGGCGTACATTCCTCACTCTTTTTCTCGTCCTAAACCTTCTAAACCTTAGTTTAACACAGCTTGTTCTCGTGCTATACATGATAGAGAGGTGGCCCACAAAAGGTACTTAAGCCTTCCATCACCAGAATCTCATGCTCTTTACATTTCTGCCCGGAACCATGCCAAGTCTGTTCTCCAACTAGCCAAAAACTCCTCCATTAATAGAAAGTGTCAAAACCTTTCAAGATCTAACTCCCTTCGTGACTTCTGGCATCTAGCCAAAAATATCTCCAATAACTTTGCTTCTTCTTCTTTCCCTCCTCTGTTTCAACCAGATGGCACCACTGCTATCACATCTATTTCTAAAGCTGAACTCTTCACTCAAACCTTTGCTAAAAACTCTACGTTGGACGATTCTGGGCTTGTTCTTCCCTCTCCTCTACCCTCTGACTATTTCATGCCACCTATTAAAATTCTTCTCAATGATGTTTTCCATGCCCTCACTGGCCTAAACCCTCGGAAGGCTTATGGACCTGATGGGGTCCCTCCTATTGTTATCTGAAACTGTGCCTCCGTGCTTGCACCTTGCCTAGTCAAACTCTTTCAGCTCTGTCTGTCAACATCTACCTTTCCTTCTTGCTGGAAGTTTGCCTACATTCAACCTGTTCCTAAAAAGGGTGACCGTTCTAATCCCTCAAACTACTGTCCTATTGCTTTAATTTCTTGCCTATCTAAAGTTTTTGAATCTATCCTCAACAGGAAGATTCTTAAACATCTATCACTTCACAACCTTCTATCTGATCGCCGGTATGGGTTCCATCAAGGCCGCTCTACTGGTGATCTGGCTTTCCTTACTGAGTCTTGGTCATCCTCTTTTAGAGATTTTGGTGAAACTTTTGCTGTTGCCTTGAACATATCAAAAGCTTTTGATAGAATATGGCACTAAGCTTTGATTTCCAAACTACCCTCCTATGGTTTCTATCTTTCTCTCTGTAACTTCATCTCAAGTTTCCTTTCTGACCGTTCTATTGCTGCTGTGGTAGACGGTCACTGTTCTTCTCCTAAATCTATTAACAGTGGTGTTCCTCAGGGTTCTGTCCTGTCACCCACTCTCTTATTATTATTCATTAATGACCTTCTAAACCAAACTTCTTGTCCTATCCACTCCTACGTCTTTTCATAGACGTCCAACCCTTCAGGAAGTAAACATTTCATGCAGGGAAGCCACAGAACGCTTGACTTCTGATCTTTCTAAAATTTCTGATTGGGTCAGAGCAAACTTGGTATTGTTCAATGCCTCAATAACTCAATTCCTCCATCTATCAACTCGACACAACCTTCCAGACAACTATCCCCTCTTCTTCAGTGACACTCAACTATCCCCCTCTTCTACACTGAACATCCTCAGTCTGTCCTTTACTTATAATCTGAACTGGAAACTTCACATCTCATCTCTAGCTAAAACAGCTTCTATGAAGTTAGGTATTTTGAGACGTCTCCGCCAGTTTTTCTCTAGTGTGTCTAGTGTGCCAGTAAATATGGTATGTCTATGATGCCACACACAAATTTCTTGTTTAGGACTCAGTTGAGAAATGGCTCTGGCAGCAAAATGGAGAGTGGACAGTCAAGTTTGATGTGGTGTATATATATATATATATATATATATATATATATATATATATATATATATATATATATATATATATATATATATATATATATATATATATATATATATATATATATATATATATATATATATATATATATATATATATATATATATATATATATATATATATATATATATATATATATATATATATATATATATATATATATATATATATATATATATATATATATATATATATATATATATATATATATATATATATATATATATATATATATATATATATATATATATTCTTCCTTCACACGCTTCATTCATATGGGATTCCTAATCTTGTCACAAAGCTATTCTCCCTTGCCAGGACAGGGAATAAGGGGAGGGGGGAACTTACATGCACACAGGTAGGGATTCTACATAGCTTTACTATGTATTATGTATATACATAAATGGAGAATATTTTCATATTAAGACCACACAGTACATAGTTCATACATACTTTCATACTTTAATTTACATATTGTACTTATTTACATATTGTACACATGTACGAGTATATGCAGTACATAGTGCAGAGTACGTATAAATTATATACAAGTAAATCACAGCTTTCTAATTAGATTGGTCTCGGTCAGGAAAATCATCAATCTATGAATCACGTCCAGGTCCTCATCATCCAAAAGGGTGGTCTGTGTTAGCAGAAGGCCGCACCCCCAGCAGTAAGCTGCAAAAGGTCGTCTCTCTTCCTGATAACGCACACAGTGAAGCAGGATGTGCTCGACAGAGAGGGTGACGTTACAGGTGGTACATTGTGATGGAAAGGCACTGGCTATGTAGGGGAGCATATGTGTAGTGAGGGTGCAGCCCATCTTGAGACATGCAAGGACCACCTCCTCCCACTGTGTGAGGTGGTTGGAGAATGCCCACTCCAGTCTTTTTGGAGATCGGGATGACGTGTGAAAATGCCAGGAGTGAGAGAAGGTGTGGGTGGTCCAGATTCTATTGTAAAGTTGTAATAATTTTGCAAAGGAATAATGAGTGAGATGTAACATAATATATGAAATATTGTCTGGACTGGAACTGGAGCCTTTACAAGATTTCAGGGCAAAGAGGAGTTCATCCAACATAAACTTTGTATTGTCATTCGAGATTATGCCTCCCCTGGCAAAGTTTGGGACAGTGAGTTCCGCTGCCTCCTTACGTAGAAGCAGGATCATAACAGATGTCACTGCTTGCCTTTTGAAAGTGTTGGGCTGTTGAATTTGCTATTGCTGCTTGATAATATATTACAGTATTGTTTATTGTGAGAGTTGTGATAGGAATATAAGGTTTTTTATTGTTTAAAATATGTATGGTCTTCAAGACTTGTGAAAGTGGGATGGTGGTTTACTATAGATGTAAACTGCCTGAATGAATCCCTCTTAGCATCACAAATGACTTTCCTTACCTGACCCTTGCCTTTTTGTAGGCTATGAAGTTTGCTTGACTGGGCTGCTGGCTGAAATGCTTATATCGTCTATTGCGCTCACGAAGTGCATGTCCACCATGAAACTCCATGCTTTGTGTGTACTGGAGAAGTCTTCAGAATACATGCCTCAGCAGCGTGTAATATGGATTGTGTTGCACTGCTGACCGTAATGTCAAAGTCTTCTCCAGATATATCCATATCGGCAATCCCACAGAAGGCTATCCAGTCTACTCTCTTGAAATTAAACTTGGGAGGGCTCGGGTTGGGCAGGAGGTTGCGTGCATAAGAGATGCAGATGGGTAGGTGGTCGCTTCCATGGGAGTTGTCGATGACTTCCCAAGAGGAGTCAGGGAGTATATTTGGTGACAACAAGGACAGATTGATGGCAGACGCATTACCAACCTGATCATCTACACAAATCGCACTTCTATCATTCAGAAGACAAAGGCTTGTCTGTAAAAGTATGTTAACTATCTGCTCCCCACATACACTTGAGCTTCCATTGTTGATGATGGGCATTGAAGTCGCCGAGAACTAGCCTTTTGTTGGAAGCTGGCTAATCGGTGATGTAATGTCATCAACAATCGGGGCATTGAGAGGTAAGTAGGAAAAACAGATAGCTAGATATATGTTGTTGAATCTCACCCTGCATGCGACAGCTTCCAGAAGTGTATTCAGTGTCATTTCTGTCTGTCAATGTTTTGTGTATATATATGGCAATGCCGTGTCCCTCATATCTTCTATATGGCACTTTAGCACTGTTGGATCAGGCTGATCCTGCAGTCTCGTCTCCTGTAGACAAATAACAGATGGCCTGTGTATGTTCACTAAAAGTGATAAATATGGATCTTTAATACTTCTACAATTCCACTGTAACACCTTGAACTAATATTATGGCTTAAGAGTTGCTGTGGTGGCTGTGGTTCTTAGTCCTCTTGTGCTCTGAGGAACTGTTGGAGGATTTCTCCTGGCCTTTACCAGTGGTGACTTCCATAGAGTCATCAATCATCAACTCCCCAGAGCTGGTCAAGAGGGAGCGAGCGTGAGAACCTCTCCTTGAGGGCACAGGAGCTGCAACGACACCAGAAGGGCGTTGACATTCAGGTTTCGTAAAATTTAATTTATTAGTCTTGTCATTCTTTTCATTCTTGCTGGAAGTAGTAAAAATAGCAGATAGATATGGAGCAGAGGAAGTGATAGGAATAGAGGCTTTGGTAGTAGTAGATTTAGATTTAGAAGTGGGAGAGGGAGAGGTTGAAGGTGAGGCTGTGGTGGTAGATACGATGGGTGGCAAATCAGTCTGGATGGCTACATTGCACAGCTTGGGTTGAACTCTTACTGTTGAGGCATATGAGATATTTCAAGCAATCACTGCCTGCATCTGCTTCACTCACATCCTCGCCTTTTAGTAAGAGATTCCTTCAGTAGCTTTAACTGTGCAGACCTCTTTCTCCACTTTCCCCACAGGGCAGTTGCATGAAAAAGTGGAGTGAGCACCTTCACAGTTACAGCACTTCTCTACCAAAGACATGCACTGTTCCACCATGTGACCCTCTCCAGCATATCTACTGCAGTAAGAATGCTAATAATGACAAGCATTGCCATGGTGACTGTAAAAGTTAGGACTTGAAACAATGGAGAGGGTTCAGAATGTAGGGGCGAATGGAACTGATTCGTAAACTATATGAACCCTCTCTGGCAACTTAGCAGCACTGGAGGTGAAAATTACTGAGGCTTTTACTTCTTCTTGTGGCATCAACTATTTTAGTTATATTTCTAGCTTCATTGACATCCTGGTCAGCCATGCAATCAACGATCTCAGTTGGTTCCATGTCCACAAAATCGCAGTGGGAGGCAACTCCTCGACATGAGTTTACAGTCACTTGATCTTGATGTCATGGATGAACTGGAGCTTCAAAAGTGACTTCATTTGATTAATGTTAAGGGTCTGGACAAGTAATTCTCCACTGGCAAGTTTATTGACATTCACAGCATTTGTAATGTTACAGTCAATGACATTTTTTATTATAGAAGAATTTACAGTAGAAAGGCAGGTATTTGTCTTTGAGTGCAGGATCACAAATGTTGCTTTATTGGGGTCAAAGGACAGTCAGGCAGTCTGGGATCGTTGATCAGTGCACTCCCTCCCCCTTGGCTGGGGAGGGGAGGCATGGAAGGGGGTACTCCACCTTCTACTGGAGGGGAGGATGACACAAGAGGGAGGAGGTCAGGGAGGAGTTTCCTAATGTCAGATTATCCTGCCAAACCACTTAAAGGGGGCTGGACGGTGTCAATTCACCCAAAAAGGACACTCACTGAGGCATATCCTCTGTAGGTGAGAGAGGAAAAAAATCTGACATGGCAACAGACACTTTCTCTTGTCACTAAGGAGAGGACAGTGACAAGTAAAAGTTAATATTGTAACGCCACCCGCCCTCTCCTCCGGTTCCCCCCTCCTCCCTCCTCCTCACCGGTCCGATCAGAGCTCTAATGAGACGAGGCAAAGATCTTCACGGCGAAGAAGAAAAAAGAAGAGGAAGAGAGAAGAGGTGAAGCACGCACACACAATAGAAAAAAAGAAAACATTTTTTATTGGTAATGGTTCTCGCCTTCATCGTCATGGCCAGAGGGTAGGGAGAGGTTAATTATCACACAGTACCTACAGTGTGGCTTTATTAGGAGGAACGAAAAATATAAAAATAGCAAAAATAATTAAATGAATAATACTGATGGGATTCTTTGGGTTGACTGACCCACTATGACACTTTATCGAGTAGTTAATCTAGAAAAAAAAAGAAAAGGCACTTGAAATTCTGGTATGGCATATACACTTATACTCCTTTACTTAACACTACGAATACACAAGAAAATAATTACTTTTATATAACTCCTCAAGAGTACCATTGATTCTGGGCACCGTTATATCCCTAAATAGCGTCACAGCCTTCATCCATCACTTCTCTACGGCAATAATATTGCTCACAACACATTCACAGTAGATTATATTTGACTAAAGAAACATTACATGGCTAACACTTTCCCAAGACTCTGTGGCCTGTCTCCACGTGGGACCAACACCGGCTATTTTATCTGTTGCCAGAGGGAAGGGAGACGCCATTCTGTCAACACGTACTGTTACTATATCTTCACTAGAGACATGAATAATAAACATGAACACAGTAATATTCACTTCTAAATAAAAGAAAAATCAAATATTTCAGAGCTACGAGACCCACCCGTTGCCAGAGGGAAGGGAGACGCCATTCTGTGCTCTCTCCCTCAACACCCACAGGCCTCTGAAGTTATTGGAACCTTAGCTAGTTCTCTCTCTCTCTTCTTTCACAAATAATTTTACTGAACCGTGAGTTTAAATAAAAATGCAGGAATAATTGGCTAGCAAGGTGAGCATATAAGCTGGACATTAGTTGAAGTTAATAATTGAATTCTAAATTACTAACATATTTTATAAGCTAGGGAATGACACCTTATGAGTTACTGGTAGGCTGACGCAACATGATGTAATCCTATTATTCGTATTACCACTGATTAGAGAAAACCACAGTTGAAATAAGTAAGACTATTTATAATAAATGTTTCAAGACTTTTAAATCACTCCCACGAATACACGCCTTATAAATATACTTTTTCATATAATCACTAAACCTTTAATTACCGCTATTATCCTCCTCTTCACCGCAAGCTACAAAAGAAAACAATTATTGGGGAGACTCAAAGAAACACAGAAATAATAAAAAGGAGCGTTACAATATCACAGGGAAATGGGAATCCCAACTTTATTTAGCTAATTCCTAGGCTTGAAGGACATACAAAAAAAAAAAAAAAAACAAAGTTGGCTGAAGGACAGGGTTGACAGAATACTAGTGCACAGTAGTGTCTGGGCTCAGTCTGTCTCAATCTCTTTTTTTTTTTTTTTCTGGGGGGGATAGTAAAGTGGGAAGAAAGAAGAAACTTGGGTGGAAGAATAGTTTGGTGAAAGGTGAAATATAGTGGGAGATCTAAAAGGTGACAGGCTAACTGTCTTGCAATTTTGTCTCATTCTCACCCTTAGGGCCAACTTTATATGGAACATGACATCATGGATCACACTGCTTGGCTAGGGCTCTCCCACCAATTTGCTCTGATCACATAATGATTGGCTGGCACTTGTACATCATGTATGCACATAATACAGGGTTCCCACAGCAACAACACTCCCTCATGCCAATACCACACTTGCTCCACCTTTTTTGCATCTTCACAAGTGTCACTGCTGTAACAATATATATATATATATATATATATATATATATATATATATATATATATATATATATATATATATATATATATATATATATATATATATATATATTGCATATGTGGTCCTGTGTCTGTCTGTCTGTATGTCTGTGCGTGGGTGTGGGTGAGCAAGAAAATGGTGGAGATTGCCAGGAAAGCAGCATCATCCAAGGTGGGAGTTTTGGCGGCATCACTGTGCACTGCAGTCTGTCAGAGACAGATTGCGGTAGAAGATAGACCTGCGGTACCCTCCTGGCTTGCCTCTGCCTTTGTTGTACTCCCTGTGTTGTTGGGACAGCCTTCTCACCCAGCTGTGGAACTGAGTGATTGGACAGGGAGCTTGTTGGGTTGCTGTGGCATGCAAGAAATAGGCCATGAATAAACCATGTGTCTCATGGCAACTGGTGTCTCTCACTCCTGCCAACTGTCTTGGTGACTGCCATGACTGACCCTCTGCCAGGCTGGCTAGCATGCCTCCCTCATGAGCAGGCTGCAGAAACCTAGTAAAATCCTTTCCCCAGGCCTCTGTGAGGCTTCAAAAGGTAGATGTTAGCAAGTGCTCCTTCTCCCTTGTCTCCTGTACCCATGGCCGAGCTGGTGTGGTGTGAGGTCTGATTGGAAGCCATGCAGAAGCGAGGGGTGGGAGACTTGAGAGGGGCTTTTGTAACAGTATATATATATATATACTCGTATATATATATATATATATATATATATATATATATATATATATATATATATATATATATATATATATATATATATATATATATATATATATATATATATATATATATATATATATATATATATATATATATATATATATCTGTGTGTGTGTGTGTGTGTGTGTACTTAATTTCTGAAGTGCAGCACACTCTGACTCTCTTCCCTTATGCAGAGATCTCCATTCTTGGAGACTTCAATGTTCACCATCAGCTTTGGCTTTCCTTTCCCTTCACTGACCATGCTGGTGAACTAGCTTTCAACTTTGCTACCCTCCATGACCTAGAGCAATTGGTGCAACACCCTACTCGTATTCCTGACCGTCTTCAAGATACACTAACATTCTTGACCTTTTCCTAAACTCTAATCCTTCTGCTTATGCTTTTATCCTCTCTTCTCCATTGGGCTCCTCCGATCACAATCTCATATCTATATCTTGTCCTATCGCTCCAATCCCTCCTCAGGATCCCCCTAAGCAGAGGTGCCTCTGGCATTTTGCTCTGCTAGTTGGGAGGATCTGAGAAGGTATTTTGCTGATTTTCCTTGGAATGCTACTGCTTCCCTGTCAGAGACCCATCTCTATGCACTGACCATATAACAGAGGTGATAGTGTCTGGCATGGAGGCATACATTCCTCACTCCTTTTTTCGACCTAAACCTTCCAAGCCTTGGTTTAACACAGTCTGTTCTTGTGCTATATATGATAGAGAGGTGGCCCACAAAAGGTACTTGAACCTTCCATCACTAGAATCTCATGTACTTTATATTTCTGTCCAGAATCATGCCAAGTCTGATCTCCAACTAGCCAAAAACGCCTTCATTAATAAAAAGTGTCAAAATTTTTCAAGATCTAACTTCCCTCGTGACTTCTGGCACCTAGCAAAAACATCTCCAATAACTTTGCTTCTTCTTTCCCTCCTTTATTTCAGCTAGATAGCACAACTTCTATCACATCTATCTCTAAAACTGAACTCTTTGGTCAGACCTTTGCTGAAAACTCTACCTTGGATGATTCAGGGCTTGTTCCTTCCTCTCCTCCACCCTCTGACTACTTCATGCTATCCATTAAAATTCTTTGCAATGATGTTTTCCATGCCCTTGCAGGCCTATATCCTCAGAAGGCTTATGGATCTGATGTGGTCCTTCCTATTGTTCTCCAAAACTGGGTCTCTGTGCTTGCACCTTGCCTAGTCAAACTCTTTCAACTCTGTCTGTCAACATCTACCTTTCATTCTTGCTTTAAGTTTGCCTGCATTCAGCCTGTTCCTAAAAAGGGTGACTGTTCTAATCTCTGAAACTACTGTCCTATTTCTTTAATATCTTGTCTATCTAAAGTTTTTTAATCTAGCCTCAACAGGAAGATTCTTAAACATCTATCACTTCACAACATTCTATCTGATTGCCAGTATGGATTCCATCATGGCCGCTCTACGGGTGATCTTCTGGCTTTCCTTACTGAGTCTTGGTCATCCTCTTTTAAAGATTTTGGTGAAACTTTTGCTGTTGCCATAGACATATCAAAAACTTTTGATAGAGTCTGGCAGAAAGCTTTGATTTCCAAACTACCCTCCTATGGCTTCTATCCTTCTCTCTGTAACTTCATCTCAAGTTTCCTTTCTGACTGGTTCTCATGCTGCTGTGGTAGACAGTCACTGTTCTTCTCCTAAATCTATTAACAGTGGTGTTCCTCAAGGTTCTTTCCTGTCACCCACTCTCTTCCTATTATTCATCAATGATCTTCTAAACCAAACTTCTTATCCTATCCACTCCTACGCTGATGATACCACCCTACACTTTTCCATGTCTTTTCATAGATGCCCAACCCTTCAGGAAGTAAACAGTTCATGCAGGAAAGCCACAAAACACCTGACTTCTGACCTCTCTAAAATTTCTGATTGGGGCAGAGCAAACTTGCTATTGTTCAGTGCCTCAAAAAGTCAATTCCTCCATCTATCAACTTGACATAACCTTCCAGACAACTATCCCCCTCTTCTTCAGTGACACTCAACTGTCACCCTCTTCTACACTGAACATCCTTGGTCTGTCCTTTTCTTATAATATAAATTGGAAACTTCACATCTCATCTCTATCTAAAACAGCTTCTATGAAGTTAGGCATTCTGAGATGTCTCACCACTTTTTCTCACCCCCTCAGCTGCTGACTCTATACAGGGACCTTATCCATCCATGTATGGAGTATGCTTCACAAGTCTGGGGGGGATTCCACTCTTCTAAACAGGGTGAAATCAAGAACTTTTCATGTCATCAACTCCTTTCCTGTAAGTGACTGTCTTCAGCCTTTTTGTCATCCCTGCAGTGTTGCATCTCTTGCTATCTTCTATCACTATTTTCATGATAACTGCTCTTCTGATCTTGCTAACTGCATGCCTCCCCTCCCACAGCCTCACTGCATAACACTTTCTTCTTTCTCTCACCTCTATGCTGTCCATCTCTCTAATGCAAGAGTTAACCATCCCTTTCTCTGGTAAACTCTGAACTCCTTTCCTGCTTCCTAAGACTTCAAATCCTTAAAGGAGGTTTCAAGACCTTTCAATTTTTGACCACTGCTTTGGATCCTGTTTGGCAATTGGCATCTCAGTGGGCCTTTGGCCCTTGGCTGGTGTCCCTCCTACATGAAAAAATAAAATAAATAAATAAATAAAAAAAATAACTAAATAAAAAAAAAGGCAAAATGCCAGAGGCACCTCCACTTTAGGAAATCCTGAGGAGGGATTGGAGTGATAGGACAAGATATGGATTTGAGATTGTGATCAGAGGAGCCCAATGGAGAAGATAGGGTGACAGCATAAGCACAAGGATTTGAGGTTAGGAAGATGTCAAGAATATTGGCATATCTCCAAGGTAGTCAGGAATATGAGTAGGGTGTTGCACCCTACTCATATTCATATGTCTAGGTTTTGGAGGATAGCAAAGTTGAAGGCTAGTTCACCAAGATGGTCAGTGAAGGGAGAGGAAAGTCAAAGCTGATGATGAACATTGAAGTCTCCAAGAATGGAGACCTTTTCCCTTGTTCATTCCTTTGATATTTTATTTAACTTATTTGCATAGGTTACTTCAGTACAATACTTCCCATTTGCTTAGTGGAAGTCTTGTAGAATTATGTGGGGATCATGATGCCAATATTTGGGTAAAACAGAGAACAGTAGTAAGATTCTGCTGTTTGTAAGGAAATAAGCAACCGTATAAGGACAGATTGTGCTAATCTTGCTTTTCATCATAGCCAGTTTTGATTTAATTTCTCACTCTTGGAATTTAATTCATAATCCTGTGATTAAAGTCTGTAAAGGTTGAAATGTTGCCAGTGTGGATGGTTGGGATTCCAAAAGGAATAAGAGAGCATGTGAGAAAAAATTTGGTGAGGAGCTATCTGCACCACCACCAATATGCCATCAGTTTGTAAGGTGATTAAACAGTCCCTTGCAGAAATAAATTTTAATTAACATAAAGCAAGTGATACTGGTGGGTAATGAGGTGGTGTTTTGTGAGGTTAATCAGCAAGTCATTACATAAAAGTTAACTTTGGCAGGACTTGAACACAGTATGTACTCCAAGTAAATCACTTGTGTGTGTGTGTTGACCATTTAATCACTGTATCCCTTTGTACAACTTCTGCGAAATATTTTCTATATTGATGATTAAAAAATCTTAAGGTGGATACTATTCCCTTACATCACTTAGACTATTGCATTGACTCATTACATGTCACAGTGGACTTCATAGAAATTATTTAGAGCAAGTAATGAAGATGAAATATTCATAAAAGTAAAAAAGAGATGGACTTCTATTATTTTTATTTTTTTGCAAAAATCATGCTTCATCCTTTACCAAACAAATTTCAAGACTTGAAACAACTTTCTAACATTAAGTGCTTATTCCACAGAAAATACAAATTCTTTGTATTACATAATTAGTTTGACTTATCTGTTGAAGTGCACGTGTGTGTGTGTGTGAATCACCTATGGTCATCTGCTGGTCACCTAGCCAGCCATTCCCCTACAGAAAGAGCTCAGAGCTCATAGTGACCAATCTTCGGGTAGGACTGAGACCATTTACACACCACACACCGAGACAGTGAGGTCACAATTCCTCAGGTTACAACCCGTACCTACTTGCTGCTAGGTGAACAGGGGCTACACATTAAGAGGCTCACCAATTTGCCTTGGCATGCCTGGGATTTGAACCCAGGCCTTCTTGGTTGTGAGCTGAGCGTGCTAACCACTATACTACGCAGTGTGTGTGTGTGTGTGTGTGTGTGTGTGTGTGTGTGTGTGTGTTTCCTTTCCACTTCTTAAGCATTATATAATTTGTTTACAATCATTATTTAACTGCATTAATTGCAGTAAATATTACCACTAAATATATAATACAGCAAAAATATATATATATATTTTTTTATGTTTGTAGGAGTCCAACATGCATACTAAGTATTCTTTTCATGAATATACAAATAATGAATACATAACAACTGATGCAACGTATATATGTATTAAAATTTTCCATACATACATGGATTCACCAACAGCTGCAATATCTCAAACAGATTTTGTGCTCATTTTAGTTTAATATTATCTGTCATTAACCATTTCTGTTTTCTGGTTATTAACTATCTGGTCAAATGCTTCCTGTAATAACTTAAGACTCCTCTGGACATTACTGGCTTCTATCTTGTATTGCTGCAAAGTGTCTGTCAAGTCCTTAATCTGCAAAACAGAAAAAGATTAATGGACTTGTACATTAGAAAATTGCAAAATAAATAACAAGTAGCTGTAAAAAACTACATAATCATGTAAAGTCAGCTACCAACTCAATCATAGAGTACAATCTCACATCTAGTATGTTCTAATCTAATAAATTTGCATCTAATACCACTATGAACCTCTCCCCATATTTGTATTCATTGTGGAGGTTTTAAATCTAATCATAAAATCTTGGGTATCATGCACATCAGCTGCCACCGTGGCCAAGCTCATAATGTTACACCATCAACCCCCAGCCCCTCCCTAGGTCTGACACATCCTGCTCCCTCCTTTCGCAGTCAGTGTTATAACATTATACCATAATCACCTCAATCTCATGCACTATATCTTTCTGCCTGGAAACATGCTACGTCTGTTCTCCAACTAGCAAAAAACTCCTTCATTAATAGAAAGTGTCAAAATCTTTCAAGATCTAACTCCCTTTGTAACTTCTGGCACCTAGTCAAAAACATTTCCAATAACTTTGCTTCTTCATCTTTCTCTCATTTCGTTCAATCTGGTGGCACCACTGTCATCTCATCTATTTCTAAAGTTGAATTCTTAGTTCAAACCTTTGATAAAAACTCTACTGTGGATGATTCAGGGTTTGTTCCTCCCTCTCCTTCAGCCTCTGACTACTTTATGCAGCTCATTAAAATAATTTATAGTGATGTTTTTCATGCCCTCGCTGGCCTAAACCCTCGAAAGGCTTATGGACCTGATGGGATCCTTCCTGTTGTTCTCTGAAACTGTGCCTCCATGCTTGCACATTACCTAGTCAAACTCTTTCAACTCTGTCTATCAACATCTACCTTTCCTTCTTGCTGGAAGTTTGTCTACATTCAGCTTGTTCCTAAAAAGGGTGACCATTCTAATCCCTCAAACTACTGTCCTATTGCTTTAATTTTTTGCCTATTTAAAGGTTTTGAATTTGTCCTCAACAGGAAGATTCTTAAACATCTATCACTGCAGAACCTTCTATCTGATCACCAGTATGAGGTTCCATCAAGGCCTCTCTACTGGTGATCTGGCTTTTCTTACTGAGTCTTGGTCATCTTCTTTTAGAAGTTTTGATGAAACTTTTGCTGTTGTTCTCTGAAACTGTGTCTCCTTGCTTGCATATTACCTAGTCAAACTCTTTCAACTCTGTCTATCAACATCTATCTTTCCTTCTTGCTGGAAGTTTGTCTACACTCAGCTTAGACATATCATAAGTTTTTGATAGAATCTGCCACAAAGCTTGGATTTCCAAACTACCTTTCTACAGCTTCTATCCTTTCTGTAACTTCATCTCAAGTTTCCTTTCTGACTGTTCTATTGCTGCTGTGGTAGATGGTCACTGTTTTTCTAAATCTATTAACAGTGGTGTTCCTCAGGGTTCTGTCCTGTCACCCAGTCTTATATCTGATAGCCAATATGGGTTCTGTCATGGCTGCTTTACTGGTAATTTTCTGGCTTTCTTCAGTAAGTCTTGGTCATTCTCTTTCAGGAATTTAGATGAAACTTTTGCTGTTGCCTTAAACATATCAAAACCTTTTGATAGAGTCTGGTGCAAAGCTTTGAATTCCAAACTACCCTCCTATGGCTTCTATCCTTCTCTCTGTAACTTCATCTCAAGTTTCCTTTCTGAGCATTCTATTGGTGCTGTGGTAGATGGTAACTAAGCCTATTAACAATGTTTCTCAGGGTTCTGTTCTGTCACCGACCCTCTTCCTATTATCCATCAATGATCATCTAAATCAAACTTCTTGTCCTATCCACTCCTACACTGATGCTACCACCCTGCACTTATCCTCATCTTTTAATAGATGTTCAATCCTTCATGAAGTAAACAGTTCACACAGGAAAGCCACAGAAGGCCTGACTTCTGATCTCTCTAAAATTCAATTTCTCCACCTATCCAGATAACCTATTCCAGATAACTATTACCTCTTCTTCATTGACACTCAACTGTCCCCCTCTTACACACTGAACATCCTTGGTCTGTCCTTTACTTATGATCTTAAGTAGAAACCTCACATCTCATCTCATCAGCTGAAAGAGCTTCTAAGAAGTTAGGCATTCTGAATTACATCTGCCAGTTTTCTCACCCTCCCAGCTGCTAACTCTGTACAGGGGCCTTATCCTTCCATGTATGGAGCATGTATCACATGTATGTTTTTTTTTCCTACTCATTCCGCTCTTTTAGACAAGGTGGAATCAAAAGGTTTTCGTCTCATCAACTCCTCCCCTCTGACTATTTTTCAGCTTCTCTCTCACCACAGCAATGTTGCATCTCTTGCTACCTTCTACTGCTATTTTCATGGTAATTGCTCTTCTCATCTTGATAACTGCATGCCTCCCCTCCTACTGTGGCCTCACTGCAGAAGATTTCTTTTTTTTGCATCTCTATTCTGTCCACCTCTCTAATGCAAAAGTTAACCAGTACTCTTAATCATTCATCATCCCTTTCTCTGGTAAACTCTGGAACTCCCTGCCTGCTTCTGAATTTCCTTCCTATGACCTGAACTCTTTCAAGAGGGGAATTTCAAGACACTTATCCTATAATTTTTGATGACCACTTTTGACTCTGTTTAGAGATTCTCGGTGGATCTTTTTTTTTTTACAATTTTTGTTGTCCTTGGCAGGGGCCCTCCTACATAAAATAACTAAATAACTAAATAATAATGATATAGAAATAGAAAAAAAAAATAAATAAATAAAAACAATGACAGAAATCAACCTTATTAATCAAAAAAGCATTACTGAGCAGTATTTGAAACTTCAACAGGCTATTTTTCAAAAAAATATTTTCTACCTTTGAAACTGAAATTCATGTCCCCCAGCATTGATTTCTATGAAATACATACTTGGCAAAGTTGAAGGTCCAAACTTTAACATAACAATGTAGTATTTTGAAATTTCATGATAAAACTAAATATTTTATTATTTATTTATTTATTTATTTTTGCAAAAAATGACATCTCAAAGAAAACTCTTGACAAATGAAATTCAATAAAAAAAATTGCATTATTACATTAAAGACCATAGTATAACATTTCCTGTATGTGAAGCATATGAATAACAAAGGGAACTTTTATTATGAGTTTGGCACCACTGTACTTTTAGAACTGGCACTACTGATTTACTATGTGACCTGAAGTGTGAGGACAGACAGGTTTGACACGTAGGTTGGAGATGGTAAGTGAATGACTGATGGGTAGTTGTGATGTGAGGAATGAGTGAGGACTGGCTGGTGGTCCAGGCAGTTGGTGTAAGGCATTCAGAGAGAGAGGTTGTGTGATCCTGGGTCATGGGTAGATTGGTGGACTTTGAGTTCCTGTTGTGCTGTGTTGATCTATTGTTGCTGTACGATCTATTGTTCTATTGTTATTGTATCTTGTATTGTAGCTGGTTTAGTCAGGTACCACCTTGATAAATTACATCAAGGTGACATGGGCCTTTAAGTCTGGAGATGGCCCACAACTGTTTTCTTGGAGTTCTGTGCCAAGCAAGTGGTTCTATTGTATTTATGTTCTGTTGTGTAGTTTTATGTTGGCTGATTGTGGTTTACATTCTTGTGGATTTGAAGCTTGGGTGTTGCTCCTCTGATCGTTTTTTACTTTTTTTCATTCCTTGCAAGTGTACTTAGCTGTTGTAACAGCTAATATCGATAGTGAGGTGGGAAAATATGGTCGTACTATCCAGCACATGACACACCAGTATGGACAGCCAAGTAGGAGAGTGTAAGTGTAACTATAGTAAACCCTAAGTCAGATTAATTGGGGAACACCAGTCTGAGATATCAAAAAATTTGCGTTATCAAGGAAAAACTAGACATAAACTTAGAAACCATAGTGAATACCAACAAACATGGCAGGAGTCAGGGAAGAACACCACCCAAAGCCTCACTAGTTCATTCATATCTAGACACCATCATCATATACATGGACTTATCATTGAACCCATAAATCCAGCATTACTACCAGCATTTACAAAGATTAAGGAAACTTGTCATCAGGGAGCAGTTTAAGGTTGAGAGATAGCTGAAATTTGACTCATTCTTCAAAGCACACACTGCTCTGCTCTTTCCTCCACCACTTGGTGTAGTGATTAACACCTAATATCTATACTACACAATCCAGAACCTCTACTGCTGCTGCAGCTCTCTCTCTACTGGGGAAGTACAGCTCAGACTCAGAATAATCCTTCTACTTGATTGGAGTAAGGCATGTGACAACAACAGTTACAGCAACTTTACATAATTCCAGCCAAGGTATAGTGCCCGTGTATGTGTGTAATAATAATAATAATAATAATTATAAACGGTTTATTCTTTAGGCAGTCAACAAACTGAAAATGTACATTGGGGGTGGGGAAATACTTGACATTAATCCTAAAGGTAAGTCAAATCTAGAAGGGACTATTGATTGATGGCTCGCACCATGGTGGGAATCGCACTGAGTCTGTACCGGTCCGTACATGGCGCCTTTAGGGGCGTTATCTTATTGTGGTGTCTGGTGGCACGGGTAGGGCGAGGCGCGTCAGGCGACAGCATGTTTCTGAGACGTGGATGATTCAGAAGTCCCCTTCCAAACTTCTCCAGAGCCTCACGGTACCTGGTGGATAGTCTGGACAGCCTCAGGGTGTTCAGGGCTTCTTCATAGGTGGTGTATGCAGGGCCAAGGATGACCCTGCACGCCCTTTTCTGCACACTCTCCAACTGTAGCTGTTGAGTTTGTGTGAGGGAGGAGGACCACGCTGGGGAGGCGTACATGAGTTTGGGGAGGATGAAAGTAAGATACACCCCCCTTAACTCATCTGTCGGCGTCCCCAGCGACCTGAGTCTGCGCAGCATGTACAGCCTGTAGGTAGCTGATCTTATGGTGCTGGCGACATGCTGCTTCCAGGTCAGCTGGTCGTCCACCGTGACTCCGAGGAGCTTGGCACATCGGACCACCTGGAGGGGGTGAGGGCCCACTGAGAGCTGGGGAGGGGGCACTGGTACAGAGGAGGTACAGAAATGCATCACCACAGTTTTGTTGTGGTTGATGGTCATCCTGCTCTCCTCCGTCCACGTCTGCAGCCGCTCCAGGATCGCTTGCAGTGGCGAGTAGTCCGGGTTCTTGGTGGAAACTGGGAAGCCCACGGTGCAGTCGTCCACATACTTCCAGCGATGGGGGGTGTCAGTGAGGGCGTCGTTAATGAGGAGGAGGAAGCATAGAGGACCCATCTTGGTCCCCTGGGGGACCCCACAAGTCAGCTGTTGGAAAGTAGAGACAGAGCCCTGATAGCGAACGGCCTGACGCCTCCCTGTGAGGAAGTCGGCTAGCCACGCTATCAGGTTAGGAGGGAGACCCGGACTCACTGCCTTGCTGATGACAACAGTGTGATCAACAAGATCAAAAGCCTTTTTGAAGTCCACAAAAGCAACAGCTAGAGAGGTGTTTCGCTTGTCCAGGTGGCTGTGGATGAATTCAAGGAAGCTGGTCAGGTAATGGGAGGTGGAGGTGGCTTTAATATTTCCAAACTGTCTGATATCCACGGTATTACAGATTTTGGTGTAGGCCCAGTCATATACAAAATCTTCACAAATAAGGCTAGGGATGGGGGTGATAGAGACTGGCCTGAGGTCATTGAGTGACTGTGGACTGGAGGTTTTGGGGATGGGGGTGACGTAAGATGTCTTCCAGTCCTCGGGGCAAGAGTGTTGGGAGAGTGAAGCGTTTATTATTGAGCATAGCGGTGTTGCTAGCTCTACAGCAAATTCCTTGTAAATTTTTATAGGAAGGTCAGTGGGTGTGGTGGATCTTGGTTTGAATTTGAGTATTCTCTTAAAAACATCCACCGCCTGGACACTGGGGGGATGAGAGGGGGCCGGAAGATAGGCAGGAAGCAGAGTGGTGTGGAGGGGAGGAAAGGTTTGACAGATAGCAGCAAAGAGATCGTTCATCTCCTGAGCTGCGAGAGTAGCAGGAAGGTGTGAGGTGCAAGGAAGAGACGAAGTGTGCTTTTGTAGGCCACACAAAGCTTTGATCTTAGCGTACCACTGTCTGTTGTTGGTCAGCTTGAGGTGGTGTATCTTGTCTGGGTAATAGTTTGCCTTTGCAGCCTTAATCTCCCTGATTACTCTGTTTCTTAGTTTCCTGTAAAGGACCGGGCAGGAGTGGAACGCCCAGGTCCGCTGACGCATGAGTCTTTTAATGCGGGGTGTCATCCAGGGAGCATCAGACGGGTGCGTTGTGACGCTCTTGGTTGGGAAGTAGTGGTGGAAGGCTTCTGTGGTGGTGGCGACGTAATTCTGTCATTTTAAGTGGACGTCCTCCACATCCAGTACCTCGGTCCACGGGTGTTGTGTCACCCACTGCCCAAACTCCCTCATGGCTGAGTCAGGCATGGGGCGGTGGGTCCTGGTGACAGCTGACCGGGGGGTCGAGGTGGTGGGTGTGGGTGTCCACAGTATGGAGAGGTGGGTGCTCCGTCCCATGGGAGGCAGTGGTTTGGGGGGCGAGTACTGCTGGTCCAGGTCTGTCAGTGTGTGTGTGTGTGTGTGTGTGTGTGTGTGTGTGTGTGTGTGTGTGTGTGTGTGTGTGTGTGTGTGTGTGTGTGTGTGTGTGTGTGTGTGTGTGTGTGTGTGTATATATATATATATATATATATATATATATATATATATATATATATATATATATATATGTGAGAGCACAGGAACACTAGATTTTGAGAGGGCAATAAATTATCGCCCCGTCATAGGAGAGAACCATTTGCCATGCAGGCAGGTGGGCGGAGCCTGTATCAATGTGCGCGGGCCAAGGTGAGCGGGTCACGACCTTGCCAGGCCTCACTCCCAGCTGGGTCACCCAGCGCCCAAGACGTGCCCTCCTCGACTCCTCCCGAACCAGCCTGCAGAAAGGACAGCGTGGTGCAGCGGTAAGCCGAAGCCCTGACCGACGAAGCTGGCTTTTATAGAAGCAGACTGGAGGAGTGAGTACACCAGTGGAACGCCTTGGATGAGTTACTTGTGGTAAGGCCTGTTCACAAGACCACATTTCCAGTCACCCAGCGACCACGTGGTCGTCGCTCCTTGCGCGGCATAGTGACACAGTGCATAGTGCCGGCTAATTACCTCCGTGACCCAGTAACTTAACGTAAGCTGTGCTCTCACAATGTAAAGGGACCTGGCATTGGCCCCACTCCGGAAGAATAGGTATTTCTTTCTGTGTGCGGCCCACACGCCACTGAGTGTAGCCATAGGTAGCCAGGCCTTTGTTGTAGTTCTGTGTAAATATAAGTCAAATATTTATGACTGTGCTTTCTTTTGAGTGTCCTACCCTAGTCTACCTGGAGACTCAACTAGGAGTCGCATGTGATCGGCAAGTGGTAACGTGTAAAGCTACCCCGATCCATGACAATATATATATATATATATATATATATATATATATATATATATATATATATATATATATATATATATATATATATATATATATATATATATATATACACTTATCCCCCAGCTATAGCGGGTTTTGCTAACGCGGTTTAAAGCTATCACGGGAACAATAAAAAACACATTAAATGGGCTAACGCGAATCCTAGTGGAGCTATCGCGGCCCATGAGTCGTTATATGTCCAGGATGTTCACGTGACAGCTACGTCATATTTCTTGGCCAGATTCGCTTGCTAATTGGCTGAATTTGACTGACATATTAGGCCGTGATTGGCTTGCACACTCTCGCTTCCTTATCCAGCCACTCTCCCGCTCCCCCATCCCTCTAGTCCCTCCCGCCACAGTTGACTGAGTGGCACGTGCCGTGGTGAATCTCAAGGTCACACGTGTGTATCTCGGGACAATGGCCTCTACTCCCCCTCCTGGCCACCCAGGGAGATCGCTACCACCCAACCCAACCCAGCGAAAGGCAACAGCGGCACCTGGGAAAGAAATCAAGAAGAGGAAGAACCTTACGTATGCTGTGAAATATGAGATAGTGAAATTGATCAAGAGTGGACAAAGTAAAAGTTCAGTGGGCGCTAAGTTCGGCATCAACGAGTCTACAGTGAGAGGTATTTACCTTAAGAAGGACCACATTAAGGCACATATGAACCTCACTAGTGATAGTGCTGGACATAATGCTGTGCGAAGCTCAAATCATGTCCTCCTCAAGACTGATCTATAAATCATGGTGAGATGAGGGAAAAAAAAAGGTGCCAATATATTGAATTGTATTGCTACTCTGGCGGGCCACGAACAATTTTTTTTTTTCCTATGTATTCTTAACAATGGCTATCGCGTTTTTAGCTATCACGGCGATGTTAAGGGACCAATTTCTCGCGATAGCTGGGGGTTGAGTGTATATATATATATATATATATATATATATATATATATATATATATATATATATATATATATATATATATATATATATATATATATATATATATATATATATATATATATATATATATATATATATATATATATAATCTGAAAGTGATGAAAGCTATCCAAAACTGTGAAGAATCCATCAGGGATGCCTTTATCAACAGTTTACAGTCTCCATCCATCAGACAGCAGTTGTTACAAAATAAGACTTTGGATATAGCAGCTATGTTTTATCAAGCAAGGACTCTTGATTCAGCACAGAAACATTTAGAATCGTACAGTAGTGTTCCATATTCCTGTCCTCTAAGTGTGACTTCTAACTGATTTAAGTAAAGTGCAACCTGCTACTCCAATAATGGCTGAGATTGGAGTGCTAAGTATTTCTTTTGTGGATTCTCCAAGCATCAGCATTTGAGGTGGCGTGGGCATAAATCCATGTGCCACAAATGCAAGAAAAAGGGTAATTTAGCTATTGTGTCATGGTTCTGCTGCCAACGTTTACCTGGCCCATTCCAACCCTGCTGCTTTAGCTACTGTGATTTCCACAGCAACTCCAAGAATCTTATCCAAAGCAGTTGCAAATATTATCATTGAAGGAATTGAGGTGGATGGACTCACTGACAGTGGCAATTCGTAAAGTTTCATCCACCCTGATATTGTTAAATGTCATCATCTAACTGCACATTACCAACAAAGTGCTGTTACTTTAGTGTTGATGACCTATTGTGCCCAAACATCAGGATTCTGTCATGTTAACCTCAGTGTGTGTTCAGAATTATCATAGTGTATGTCTGACACTTTTCCCACAGTTGTTCTTAGATGTAATTCTTGGACAGGAATTTCAAAGACTAACATGACAGTGTCACACTCCAGTATGATGGTGATTTACTGCCACTTGTTATATGTTGGTTGAATACACTACATTTTGAACCTCCAAGGTTGTGACTTCATCTAATGGCTGACTGTCATCCAGTAATGACTAGATCTCAACATTACTCCTAAGAGGACCAACAGTTCATGGAAAAGTAAATTCAAAGCCAACTAAAAGAGAGCATTATTGAAGAAAGTCCTCCTTGGCATGCACAAGTAAGTATGAAGAATAAATCACAAGAGATGTGATTCACTGTTAACTGCTCTGAAGCCTAAATACGTTCACACCCCTGGATGGATACCCTCTGTCTTACACTTAGACAGTCAGTAAGATTCCTCAGTATCAGGTGTTCAGTATGACTGACTTCTGTAGAGTGTGCCATCAGGTTCCTCTCAGAAGTGAAGCAAAAACATATGCTGCATTTTGAAGCTTCTGGCAAGCTTTACCATTTCACTCGAGCTATGTTTGGTGTCACTAATGAGGTCACTTGTTTTCAAAGAATTACAGATTTTCTCATTAAAGAGGAGAGGCTTGTTCAAAGTTATACGTATTTGGTGAATGGTACCATTTGTAGTAGAGCTCAGGAAGAACATGATGCTAATCTTTAGGAAATTCCTTAAAGTAGCCAAGAAAAGAAATACATGCTACAATGAGAACAAATGCATCTTTTCAACTAGAAAACTCAGCATTATGGGCTGTAAAGTAGAAGGAACACTATGCCCAGGCCCTAAATGACCGAAGCCTCTCTGAGATTTACATGAACCTTAGGACATGAAGTCTCTGATGAATGCTAGGACTTTTTGCCTACTACTCTCAATTCATGTGTGACTGCTTAAGAAAAATTAATCCACTGCTTGCTATCCCTGCCTTTCCAATGGCTGAGGAGACAAAGGTAGCATTCCAAAGCCATAAACAAAACTACCATTCAAACTTGAAATGGATGCTATGAATGATGTTATTGCAGCTATACACACTCAAATAGGATGTTCAGTGGCTTTCTTTTTGTTGTGGTGGAAGAGGGAGCTCAGGCCATCATTTGGCCAGTCAGTCACTGGAAACACTATTTACCCATAAACTGCGACACACACACCATGTGATGAATAGCAGGTAACTGCGACTTACATCATATGATATGGCTATTTTTAAACTTGGCGGCCTATATTTTGCTCCCATATGTATAGGTCTTGAAATGACATTTGGCAACTCAGAGTGAGCAAGTCCATGCTCTCTCTCTCTCTCTCTCTGAAAGTAAGAACAATCCTAAGGATGGCTAAAGAGAATGAGACAGGAGAATGAAAATGGAATTATGTATACGAGTCAGAAAGAGTGAGAAAGGATGAAGTGAAAATGGCATAAAATGAATGAGGGGGGAGAGAGAGAGCTACCTAGTCCCTTATCTCTGACAGATCCCTTCCTCCTCCGTCCCTGCACCCCTACCTCCCTCTCTCTCTCTCTCTCTCTCTCTCTCTCTCTCTCTTCCATGTGTGTGATTTGCCTACGGTTGTCTGCTGGTCAACCAGCCAGCTATTGCCCTACGGAAAGAGCTCAGAGCTCATAGTGACCGATCTTTGGGTAGGACTGAGACCACTGACACACCACACACAGGGACAGCGAGGTCACAACCCCTCGGGTTACATCCCGTACCTACTTGCTGCTAGATGAATAGGGGCTACACATTAAGAGGCTCGCCCATTTGCCTCACGGCACCCGGGATTTAAACCTGGGCCTTCTTGGTTGTGAGCTGAACATGTTAACCACTATGCTACGGTGTGTGTGTGTGTGTGTGTGTGTGTGTGTGTGTGTGTGTGTGTGTGTGTGTGTGTGTGTGTGTGTGTGTGTGTGTGTGTGTGTGTGTGTGTGTGTGTGTGTGTGTGTGACAGAGAATATTTGTATGTATGCATATGTTTACTGTATCTACATCACAAATATATACAACCAGAATTATTAAATGACAATACCAACAGGAGGAGGCAGTAGACACCTGCCGAAACGATAATTACTCCCAGTGAGGTCTAAAGCACTGTTCAGGGGGTGCTGCGAACTTATCATTAAACCCAGCTGTGACCTCACTGAACGTTTCCCTTTGTGTCTCACAACACAAGGGGGCAGTTACAGCCTGCCCTCTAAAGACAACTCTCTTCCTCCACACAAAACTACAAGCACCTAATAACACACACACCCTTCACTCAAAAATTTGAAAATCATCATGGCGACTCCTACACTAGCCTCGGAGTCCCCATCTGGGGAGGGGACCATAAATGTCCCCAGGTCGGACTGCCTTTCTGTCGATGACCCTAAGTGTCTTGACACCCCCCCTCAACTTTTTCTTCATTAACTTCTGCAACATTCGCGGTCTAAGATCTAATTTTCAATCTGTAGAACACCACCTCTCCTCTTCTAAACCTCATCTTCTTTTCCTCACTGAAACTCAGGTGTCTGAGGCAACTGACAGTAGCCTCTTTTCTGTTTCCTCTTACTTTCTCTATCCTCATTTTCGATCCAAAGCTGGATGCTGCGTTTATGTGCGCAGTGACTTAACCTGCTCTCGTGCCCACGCTCTTGAATCTTCCGAGTTTTCCACCATCTGGCTACGACTACAGAGTCACTCTCATACTAAATTTATCTGTGCTGTATACCTCTCTCCTAACTCCTCTGACTATAAGAAATTCTTTGACTACTTAACTTCCAAAGTGGAGCACATTCTGACCCTCTTCCCTTTTGCAGAGATCTCCATTCTTGGAGATTTCAATGTTCACCACCAGCTTTGGCTTTCCTCTCCCTTCACTGACCATCCTGGTGAACTAGCCTACAACTTTGCTATCCTCCATGACCTAGAGCAATTGGTGCAACACCCTACTCGCATTCCTGACCGTCTTGGAGATACGCCCAACATTCTTGACCTTTTCCTGATCTCTAATCCTTCTGCTTATGCTGTCACCCTTTCTTCTCCGTTGGGCTCCTCCGATCACAATCTCATATCTTTATCTTGTCCTATCACTCCAATCCCTCCTCAGGATCCCCCTAAGCGAAGGTGCCTCTGGCGTTTTGCCTCTGCCAGTTGGGGGGACCTGAGGAGGTATTTTGCTGATTTTCCTTGGAATGACTACTGCTTCAGTGTCAGAGACCCGTCTTTGTGTGCTGAGCGCATAACAGAGGTGATAGTGTCTGGCATGTAGGCGTACATTCCTCACTCTTTTTCTCGTCCTAAGCCTTCTAAACCTTGGTTTTACACAGCTTGTTCTCGTGCTATACATGATAGAGAGGTGGCCCACAAAAGGTACTTAAGCCTTCCATCACCAGAATCCCATGCACTTTATATTTCTGCCCGGAACCATGCCAAGTCTGTTCTCCAACTAGCCAAAAACTCCTTCATTAACAGAAAATGTCAAAACCTTTCAAGATCTAACTCCCCTCGTGATTTCTGGCATCTAGCCAAAAATATCTCCAATAACTTTGCTTCTTCTTTCCCTCCTCTACTTCAACCAGATGGCACCACTGCTATCACATCTATTTCTAAAGCTGAACTCTTTGCTCAAACCTTTGCTAAAAAATTTCTACCTTGGACGATTTTGGGCTTGTTCCTCCCTCTCCTCCACCCTCTGACTACTTCATGCCACGTATTAAAATTCTTCGCAATGATGTTTTCCATGCCCTCGCTGGCCTATACCCTCGGAAGGCTTATGGACCTGATGGGGTCCCTCCTATTGTTCTCCGAAACTGTGCCTCCGTGCTTGCACCTTGCCTAGTCAAACTCTTTCAGCTCTGTCTGTCAACATCTACCTTTCCTTCTTGCTGGAAGTTTGCCTACATTCAACCTGTTCCTAAAAAGGGTGACCGTTCTAATCCCTCAAACTACCGTCCTATTGCTTTAATTTCCTGCCTATCTAAAGTTTTTGAGTCTATCCTCAACAGGAAGATTCTTAAACATCTATCACTTCACAACCTTCTATCTGATCGCCAGTATGGGTTCCGTCAAGGCCGCTCTACTGGTGATCTTCTGACTTTCCTTACTGAGTCTTGGTCATCCTCTTTTAGAGATTTTGGTGAAACTTTTGCTGTTGCCTTGGACATATCAAAAGCTTTTGATAGAGTCTGGCACAAAGCTTTGATTTCCAAACTACCCTCCTACGGTTTCTATCCTTCTCTCTGTAACTTCATCTCAAGTTTCCTTTCTGACCGTTCTATTGCTGCTGTGGTAGACGGTCACTGTTCTTCTCCCAAATCTATTAATAGTGGTGTTCCTCAGGGTTCTGTCCTGTCACCAACTCTCTTCTTATTATTCATTAATGATCTTCTAAACCAAACTTCTTGTCCTATCCACTCCTACGCTGATGATACCACCCTGCACTTTTCCACGTCTTTTCATAGACGTCCAACCCTTCAGGAGGTAAACATAGCACGCAGGGAAGCCACAGAACGCCTGACTTCTGATCTTTCTAAAATTTCTGATTGGGGCAGAGCAAACTTGGTATTGTTCAATGTCTCAAAAAACTCAATTCCTCCATCTATCAACTCGACACAACCTTCCAGACAACTATCCCCTCTTCTTCAATGACACTCAACTGTCCCCCTCTTCTACACTGAACATCCTCGGTCTGTCCTTTACTTATAATCTGAACTGGAAACTTCACATCTCATCTCTAGCTAAAACAGCTTCTATGAAGTTAGGTGTTCTGAGACGTCTCCGCCAGTTTTTCTCACCCCCCCAGCTGCTAACTCTGTACAAGGGCCTTATCCGTCCATGTATGGAGTATGCTTCACATGTCTGGGGGTGTTCCACTCATACTGCTCTTCTAGACAGGGTGGAATCAAAAGCTTTTCGTCTCATCAACTCCTCTCCTCTAACTGACTGTCTTCAGCCTCTCTCTCACCGCCGCAATGTTGCATATCTAGCTGTCTTCTACCGCTATTTTCATGCTAACTGCTCTTCTGATCTTGCTAACTGCATGCCTCCCCTCCTTCCACGGCCTCGCTGCACAAGACTTTCTTCTTTCTCTCACCCCTATTCTGTCCACCTCTCTAATGCAAGAGTTAACCAGTATTCTCAATCATTCATCCCTTTCTCTGGTAAACTGTGGAACTCCCTGCCTGCTTCTGTATTTCCACCTTCCTATGACTTGAATTCCTTCAAGAGGGAGGTTTCAAGACACTTATCCACCAATTTTTGACCACTGCCTTTACCCTTTTACAGGACTGGCATTTCAGTGGGCATTTTTTTTATTGATTTTTGTTGCCCTTGGCCAGTGTCCTTCTT
The DNA here is from genome assembly GCF_035594125.1 of Scylla paramamosain. Taxonomy (NCBI): domain Eukaryota; kingdom Metazoa; phylum Arthropoda; class Malacostraca; order Decapoda; family Portunidae; genus Scylla; species Scylla paramamosain. The sequence goes on along the minus strand of NC_087164.1, from coordinate 2,881,009 downwards.
ACATAAAAAAGAAAAAAAAAAAAAAAAAAAAAAAAAAAAAAAAAAAAAAAAACACTGCTTAATGCCCACTAGCTCAAAGTGACAAACTGTGCAACTTCACTACATCACCATGACTAAACTAATGTAAATAGTGAACTAATGTTTGGTTTTCCTATACTTTTCCATGCAATCTTTCATTTTATAATAGTAAAAATGATTTCTGAGAACTTTTTTTTTATGCCAATAATTGAGCACCACAGGTATGACTGCCGGAACCCTATTGCACAGTTTACGGGTTAACTGGTAAACACTTCACTATTAGAACCGAACAATAATCAGTGAATTTTGTGTTTGATAAAAGGCACAGAAATAAAATTGGGTAAGAATAACAAGATCTTACACAGAAATAAAATTAAGAATGACAAGAGATTATAGTGAAAAAATGGAGCTATTATGTTATAACTTCAATACTGAGTAATACCTGGCAGAGACAACATTCACCCTGACATAAATTTCAGATCATATTGTGGTATGATCTTCTAGGACCAACAGTCACTATATAACCCCCATAATAGTTTATGCCACCCCAATCTTACTCAACTACTCCACTTTGTGAGGTCTAAGAATCTAACACTCCTTAGAAGTCAGGCACATCACTTGTTCATGTAAAATATGTGCAGAGTATATACCTAGATTCCATCAGCCAGATAAGTTTAAACTCATTAAAGCCACCCAGCCCTTTGAGAGGCTCCATGTGAATTTCAGAGGAGCTCATCTTATCAATACAAGATATCATTATTTTCTTAATGTTACAGATGAAAATTCTAAGTTTCCTTTTGTATTCTCATATCCTAACATAACAACATCAACAGTAACCATGTCCAAAACCTTCTTCATCAACAGAAATTGTCAAAATCTTTCTTGATTTGACTCCCCTTATGACTTCCAGCACTTAACCAAAAATATCTCAAACAACTTTTCTTCTTCATCTTTCCTTCCCTTATTTCAACTTGATGACACCAATGCCATTTCATCTGTCTCTAAAGCTGAACTCATTGCTCAAACTTTTGCTAACAACTTTGCCTTAGATGATTCAAGACTTGTTCCTCTCTCTCATCCACCCTCCAACTATTTCATGCCCCCCATTCTTCATAATGATGTTTTCTATGTCCTTGCTGGCCCTCCTATTGTTCTCTGAAACTGTGCTTCTGTGCTTTAACCTTGCCTAGTCAAATTCTAGCAATTCAGTCTGTCAACACCTACCTTTCCTTCTTGCTGGAAGTTTGCTATATTCAACCAGTTCATAAAATGAGTAACTGTTCTAATCTTTCAAACTACCATCCTATTGCTTTAATTTCCTGTGTCTCTAGTTTTTGGATCTATCCTCAACAGGAAGATTCTTAAACATCTATCACTTCACAACCTTCTATCTGATTGCCAGTATGGGTTCTGTCATGAGTGCTCTACTGGTGATCTTCTGGGTTTTTTTACTAAGTCTTGGTCATCCTTTTCTTATGATTTTGGTGAAAACTTTGTTGTTGCCTTATATATATCAAAAGCTTTAGACAGAGTCTGGCACAAAGCTTTGATTTCCAAATTTCCCTCTTACAGCTTCTATCTTTCTCTCTGTAACTTCACCTTAAGTTTCCTTCCTGGCCATTCTATTGCTGGTGTGATGATAGTCACTGTTCTTTTCTCAAGTCTATGAACAGTGGTGTTTCTCAGGGTTCTGTCCTGTCACCCAATCTCTTTTTATTATTGATCATTGATCTTCCAAGCCAGATTCATTATCCTATCCACTCTTACGCTGATGATACCACCCTGCATTTTTTCACAATTTTACCTAAATGTCCAACCCTTCAAGAATAAATGACTTACACAGGGAGGTCACAGAATGCCTGACTTCTAGTCTTTCTAAAATTTCTGATTTGGGCAGAGTAAACTTAGTGCTGTTCATTGCCTTAAAATCCATATTTTTCCATCTATCAATTCAACACAATCTTCCAGAAAGCTATCTCCTTGTCTTCAACCTTCCCCCTCTTCTACATTGAATATCCTTGGTTTGTTCTTTATTAATAACTTCTCATATTGTCTCTTGCTAAAACAGGTCCTAGAAAGTTATGTGTTCTAACCCATATCTGCCAGATTTTCTTGGCCCCCAGCTGCTAACTCTGTACAGGGGCCTTATTTGCTCATGTACAGAGTATATGGGAAGGTTCCATCTACACTGCTTTTGAACAGGGTGGAATCAAAAGAATTCTGTCTTATCAACTCCTCTCCTTTAACTGACTGTCTTCAGCTTCTTTCTCTTCACTGCAGTATTGTACCTTTTGCTATCACCAACTGATATTTTCACATTAAATATATTTCTGACCTTGCTAATTGCATGCCTCTTCTCCTCCCACGAACTTACTGCACAAGACTTTTTATTTTTTTCTCACTACTATTCTGTCTACCCCTTTAATGCAAGAGTTTCCCAGTATTCTCAGGCTTTCATCCCTTTCACTAGTAAACTCTGGAACTCCTTGGGTGCTTCTGCATTTACTCCCTTCCTACGACTTGAACTTGTTCAAGAGAGAAGTTTCAAGACTCTCCAATTCTGGATGATGTCTCTGGCCTCCTGTAGGGAATAGTACCTCAGTGTTTTTTTTTGTCCTTTTTTTGTTGCCATAAGCCATATAAAATTAATGAAATATGGCTTTATTTAAAAAAGGCCATAGGAATTCAGGAGTATTTTTAGGAGGAGCACCAATTATTAGTGGATTTCCAAAATTTCTGGATGTCTCTTTTACCTAATATCTGGAAACGTTGTGGGCCAGCTGTAATTGCACTTTAATCATGGTATATTACTATATGTTGTATTTTATTACATCATGATAAAATTGTTCAAGTATGCATACACACATATGCACACCAGATGAAATATCTAATTTGGTACTAAAAAAGCACAACGGAATTTAGTGAGCCTCTACTTTGAATACTTAAAGTCCACAAAAGGAATTTAGTGAGCCTCTACTTAGAATACTCAAGAGTCCCTAGATCAAGGCATAGTACCAAAAGTGTGGAAAAAGGCAAATATTGACCCTCTGTATAAGAAGAGAAATAAGCAGTGCCCATTGAATTACAGACCTGTCTCACTCACCAGCATTGTAAGTAAAATAACAAAAATTGTAAGAAAAAATGGATAGACCACTTAGAAAACATGAAATGGTGACAGAGAGACAATTTTGATGTAGAAAAGGAATATCATGTGTAACAAATCTCTTAAGTTATTATGATAGAGGAGCAGAAACTATACAATAGAGAGACAGATGGGTAGACAGTGTTTATTTGGATTTCAAGAAAGCATTCGACAGGGTACCACACAATAGACTGATATGGAAATAATAACACATAGGAGGTATTCAGGGAACATTACTGGAATGGATGAAATATTTTCTGGACTGAAGAGAAATGAGGACAATACCAAGAGAAAAATACTTAACCTGGAGAAAAGAAATAGGACAAGTCCCACAAGGATCAGTGTTAGCACCAATCATGTTGATATATGACAATGATATAGATGCAAGTATCAGAACAGAGACTTACATTGACATGTTTGCTGATGATGCAAAGTTGTAAAGGAAAAATAAATGATGTATGCTCATGCAAGGAGTCACAGAAAGACCTCATGGGACTCTATGAGTGGAGTAAGAAATGGCAAATCAATTATAATGTCATGTGATAAAATGTGGCCGAAATTCAAAGAGACCTGCTTAGAATTACAAATTGGACAACAACACAATTCAAACTTCTGAAAAGCAGATAGACTTAGGTATAATAATAAACAGCCGGCTATCACCAGAACACCATATAAGTGATAAAGTAAGGAACAAGCACCACTTGATAAATATGATGATAGCATTTTGATACACAAATGAGGAAATGATTAAGAAAATTATCACATTTCAAAAACCAACTCTTGAGCATGCAGCAGTAGTTTGAAATTCCCATCAGAAAAGATGTTGAAAAGAAGAAAAAGTGCAAAAAGAGCAGCTACAAAATGGGTACCAGACTTAGATCTTAACTATCAAGCAAGGCTTGACAAATTGAAGCTTCTAGCACTACAGTAGAAACAAAAACGTGATATGATTATGATGTATAAATGTATAGAATGAAAAGAAAAGACTGATATTACAGATTTTATGGCATCACAACAATCAACACTAAGGACACAGTAAAAAAAAAAAAAAAAAAAAAAAAAAAAAAAAAAAAAATGAGGAAATATATTTTTCCTGGCAGCAATCAAATATTGAGTGGCACTGACATATGTGCAAGGAACATTCATAGCTTTAAAGATGATCATGACAAATAAACTTTAAAAACATGAAACATTACCAGTTTGATTTAATCCTGTAAAAAAATCAAATTAGGTAGGAACAATTAGCTAAGAACATAAATACAACCAGCAGCAAATGCCTCTAGTACAGCAATTAACTGCCCAAGTTTTCCATTTGATGAAATCTTCAGACAACTGTAACAACATTTGATATAATCAATTGTTCATGTAAGGAAAGTTCATTGCATCTCATTTCATTCTTATATGTACTGTATATGCAGGGATGGCTTGTTCACATTACCTCAGCATTGGTAAGCCTTAAAAAGCAATATATTTTACATAGTGTAAAAACCTTTGCAACTAAATATTTGTAAAAGTCTTAACCTTTAGGACTTACATGTGCACTACAAGTAATTACTTTTTCTCTATGTCCATGCTAAGATTCTTCAAATCTCAAAATGAAACTCAAAATACTTGCCTCTGTTTCATAGCTCTTGAGTCTTTTGAGTTTTTGTGTTTTCTGCACTCTGTAGTACAACTCCTGAGTGCAGTAACCTATGTACAACACAATGACCAGAAGTATGAACAGAGATACACTGGTCTTCAAACGGCGCCACACAGCCATCTTCTACCATTGTCTTCTGCTTTGTGTATGATTCCTATCATTTCCTCCCTGTGAGCCTGAAAAGAAAAATATCATAAATATCTTAATTTTCTCCATAAGTGCTAAGAAATGCATGACTTTGCATGAGCTGAGTAGCTAATACAAAGATTATCCATATACAGGGAGGTCCCATTATACAAATACCTATTATATGAGAAACTGATGATATGAGATGTGTAAATTAGGGACTATTTTCTTTATATGAGCGCAAATATCTGATGATATGAGGTTCACTTCAAGCCAAGTAAAATTACAAAGTTTAAAATGCCTGCCTTCCTGCACACTCCTGCTAACACATCCGGGACAAGTTTGTGAGTCCTAAAAGAGAACCACACACCCCTCCCTTGTCCCCTACCAAGCATTCTTCTGCCAGTCCTCTTTTAAAGTTTAAACAGAGGTTGGTGTCTCTCATACTCTTACTCTTACAGTCTTACTGGTTATTATTATACTTGTCCTCTATCATCATTTTGCTTGCAAACATATTTAGAATACAGTCCAGGTACACTGTACAGTGCTTTATGTGACTGATTGGTGCTTGGAGGTGTTACAATGTTACTGCTGGTGTGTTCTTTCATTTGCTGTCTTTGGTGTGGTGTTGTGTGCATGACTGACCACGTGGTGTATAGATTATGCTTTATTTTGCCTCTCAAGTGCTAACTATGCCTCCCAAGTGGCCAGTGAGTTCTGAAGTGAGTCCTAGCATTGAGGCTGAGTGAGCTAGAGTACCAATAACACTTGCAAAGAAGACAGAAATTGTTTAGGGGCACAGGAGTGGTGAGTGAGTTAGCTGTGCATTGGTGAGTATCGTACACATTTTATATGTTTAATTAATATGAAATCATGTTCTTTGCATGCTGTTTTCTCTTCAGGTTGCTTTATCAAAAGTTCTGTGTTACAGACACACTTGTTGCATTTGGTGTCTTACGTTTTAGCTTGAAAGCTCTCCTTTGACAAGGATCACAGAACATAACCCCTTTTTTGCCATTAATCATGTGTTTTGTTATATGAGAATTTGCTATATGAGCATGTCATACGGAACCTAACTGCTTGCATTATCAGGACCTTCCTGTACTTTACTTTTGTGTGCAACTTGATTTAAAAAATTTCAGACTGAATATCATACATGAAAATTTTACATTTCACATAGACCTAAGCAACAATTAAACAATGTTCTTCATTAATCAACAAGTTTGTCTGCATGAGTCTCCTCTTTTCAAAGGTCTCCCACATTGGTGAAGGCCATATGCTTTATTGTACTGGCTTCAGGTACCAAGGTGGAGTTGCAAGTAATACTGCCCACAGCAGGGCTTCATGCTTGGTGTGTTTTGGCATAGTGATTTCAAGCTTAGCAACGGCTCTTGAAGACTACCAATCACCATGCTTAGTGACTAGATTCCATGCTTAGCAATCAGTCTGGAAGGGATGGTACTTAGTGGCTTTGGTTTGGTTAAGTTACACTGAGCTAGGTTTGTGTCCCTGTAGCAGTTCACATCTAAATAGATTAGATTAGATTACATTTGGATAAGCTGAATGTCCCTGATGGAGTCCAGGAAGGAGAAGCATCCTTGATTAGATTAGATTTAGTTATGAGGAGTCCAAGGGGCTTGAAACTGCTCAGTTAGATTAAATTACATTTGGCTTCTAATGTAGTTCAACAACACAATACACTCATGGCACTTATAATCATGCTCAAATTGTAGATCACATAATTTTGAGCATTTCTAATGGTTATACCATATGGTGCAAATAATAAACAATTCGCAAACAAGTTTTCAAATTTATCTCAATTTTCTCTCTCTCTCAGTCCTGTGCTGGGTCAATCAGTAGTGTATGTTAATATGTTGGTTTCCAATATGGAATAGCACATTTCTTTCATTCAACCAATGACAGCTGTCTTTTTAATGACATATTGAAACATCACTGAATGCCATTTGCTTCTAGCCAATACAGCTAATACATCAGTTGTTTTCAGCCTATTTTGTGTGTGTGTGTGTGTGTGTGTGTGTGTGTGTGTGTGTGTGTGTGTGTGTGTGTGTGTGTGTGTGTGTGTGTGTGTGTGTGTGTGTGTGTGTGTCTGTGTGTGTGTGTGTGTGTGTCTGTGTGTGTGTGTGTGTGTGTGTGTGTCTGTGTGTGTGTGTGTGTCTGTGTGTGTGTGTGTGTGTGTCTGTGTGTGTGTGTGTGTCTGTGTGTCTGTGTGTGTCTGTGTGTGTGTGTGTGTGTGTGTGTGTCTGTGTGTGTGTCTGTGTCTGTGTCTGTGTGTGTGTGTGTGTGGCAATTATGGCAACCAAGCAGGTAGCTGAAAGGGTACTCATTGTCACAATGGCAACAAGAGTGCAGTGATGCAAAATTTAAATACTGGGATTTTATTGTGTGGTTCCATAAGCAAGATGACTTAGGTGTACATTTCTTAAGATCACACAGTGTTTTGCTGAAATCACTCAAGTTCTGAACACTTGGTGGAGGCAGTGCCCTTTCAGAAAAACAAAGAGAAGGTTGAACAGCCACATTCTAGACCTTCCACTTCCTATTAAGGTATATGCTTAGATCAGATTAGGTTTGTGTCCTTAAGAGGGCACACAAGGGCAGAACTTTGCCCACTGGATAGGTTAGGTTAGTGTCCATAAGGGGGAGTCCAGGGAAGGCAAAGCCTTCCAGTTAGGATAAGTTAGGTTAGGCTGGAAATTTCCTGTTTTGAAAATATGGCATCTCATCCTTAGACTTTTCAATGTCCAAAGTTGGCCTAATTTGGCTTCTCCCAGCCTAAAACCCTACTTTCCCACCAGGTCCCCAAGCTTGTTGGGGATAGAGAAGAAGAAAAAGAAGATGGGGTGTATTATGTTTAACTGCATTTTTACCTAACCTTGGTTAAGTCAGTGTTCTTCAGGAAGTGTCTTTATGGAGGATGAAGGACCTGGTTAGGTTTTGCCTATTTTGTAGGATTTTTTTTCCCAAAAGTGACTGCTTTTCTCTGTTCACTCACTTTCTTAATTCTTTACTTCCTATTTTTTTGTAGTTTTGCATGATGATGTTTGATGGAGATCTATTCTTTGTAAATTATTTTTTTCATCTCTTAATATTTCTTTTTTTCACAACCCTGCCCACTCCTGCATTCTTTAATGTTACTGGATGATGACTGAGGATGGGTAAAGACCAATTTGCAAAAGGTTTCATCATAAAAAAGTCAACACAAACAAAAGTCTAGGAAAAAATTGTTAAAAAAAATTACGTACATAGGTAATGAATGAAAGCAAATACTTACCAGATCCTACTTCTTTTTCAATAAAGTAATTCTAAATATCAAAATCAAAATCAAAATTTGTGATTGAAGAACATTCACAATGACTTGCTGCAACTGTGGACATAATACGAGTATATAATTTCCTATTCTATTAATACTTTCCAAATAAATAAATTGTTAGGTATGTAAATGAATAAATAAACAAAACTGTACACAGAACAAAAAATATCACTGTTTGGGAATTACAATTGTCTAGCAAAGGTCTAGTAATGATGACAGGATCAGGTTAATTTGAACTTAGATGATATGGTATGAGTGAGTTAGCCAGGAAATGAGTACTTTTACCCCTTCTCCTGGGAAAGAAAATGTGGATGGAAGAGGGGATTCTCATCCTTGTAAACTTCACAAAGACCATAACCACACTTCCCAGAGACATGCCTTGGATTGTTTGGATATTTATGTTACCACATTAACAAAACACCTGAAACTCATCTAGAAGGATAAGGAGAGTTATGCAATGGTTTGGTAGGTAACAGAAATATGTGACAGTGCAGGATTGGCTGTGAGGTACCTTATGATCCAGTGGGTTTAGGCCTGGGTTTGATCTCCAGCCACATTAGCCTGGTCTCACCCACAGTAAAAATGTAGATTATGCTCATGTCTGTTTTTTGGAAAAAAAAAAAAATCAAAATATGATGCTTTTTCAAAAGGAGATATATATTTTTTTCTGTGCAAACCCCTAGAAAAGTTTTTTTTAAATTTGGCATTACAGCAATGATTGTAAAGAAAACATTTACTTCTAGGCTTTGCACTAAAAATAAACTATTACCTAAAAAAAAAGGCATCATACGTTATGCAGAAAAAAAAACTTGTTCCCTGTAATAAAGAAAGTCTAAAAATCAAAGTGAGGTACATGGTCGATGACTGGGTGCAACTGCCTGTCCACCTCAACCACAGTCATACTCCTGGCCTGGCCAGTGCTCAGTGCACACTGCCCCGCCCTATCTTGCCTGTCTCACCACACTCCGTTGTAACAGCCATTCACTACATATGAAACCACACCTAATCTAACAAAACCACACCTAACCTAACCTAACTAAATTTAACCTAACCACACCTGATCTAACCAAACCTAACCACACCTGATTTAACCAAACCTAACCAAACCTAACAACACCTAACCTAACCAAACCTAACCATAACTAACCTAACCAAACCTAACCATAACTAACCTAACCAAACCTAACCTAACCTAAGCATTGAGCATCTTTACCTTTGAATTTCTGTACAACCTCTTCAAAGGTCAGAGAACAAGAGCCACACACCATATTCAAGGAAAGACAAGTGCCAGACTGCTGGTCACTGCCCTGCCTCTACACGTTGACCACTTCAAATTTGAAATTTAATGCTAATGATTGCTGACTGGCTAACACAAGACAGATGAAACAGTGAAAATTAAATTATGCTGAGTCTGCACCCTGTGACATGATGCGCATGCACACACACAGACACACACACACACGCACATCCCTTCCCTTCATGAGAAACATGTCTCAGATGACAAGCTAGCCTCGTGTCATGTCAGCAAGAGTCAGTGACATGTGTTACTCACTTGATTTGGTATCTCTCTTGTCATGGCAATTGGGCAATAGGAGGTAGAACTCAATGCAAGATATTAGAAAATACTACAAACCTGCTGGCATGCCAATTCTTACATAGTATGTGTAATAACAATTAGAAAGACAATTAGATTGAATTATGTGCCATATGCAGGATTTTGGAGAATATTGCATTTAGTCAACATAATTGTATAAAAGTGGACCCAAACTCCTATGTAACACTGACTTGAAGGACTCGACTGACTCTAGAGCAGCCACATCACTGTGAAGGGAATTCCAAACACTAACACATCTAAGGGAGAAAAACTGTCTTCTAATTTCTGATGAGTAAAAAGAATGAGCAAACTTGAATCTGTGTCCACTGATTCCTCCAAATGGCAGTAAGATAAATATGTCACTTGGCTAGAGACCACATTTTCCATGAAAAATTTTCCATCATTTTAGCAAGTCAGCTGTGAGAAGTCTTCCTTTTATCAAGTACAGATAGAGAGCTTTTAAGTGGTGCAAGAAAGGGACATCATCCAGTCCATCAATCCTCTTGGTCCATCTTCTTTGAACAGATTCTAGCAACTGCAAGTCCCCAATATATATCTAGTGTTCCACACAGGAGATGCAAATTCAAGAAGAGGGCATAGGTGAGACAACAAAAGGGATTTTATAAACTTCTCAGATCTGCATAGAAAGGTGGAGGAAAGGGCAGCTGCTTTGTTAACAATGTCTGATATGAATATGAAACTTAAAAGAAGTATCAACAACAACACCTGACTCTTCACAATCTTAACATATCCTCTGTTTATGTTATAAACACTTAGCTGTCCTACATCATTCTAATTGACAGATCCATGGTGAAACCTAAGGACGACACATTTCTCAGCATTAAGCTTCAAACCCCATGAAGGAGCAATTGCAGATTCAATCAATGTCACTTTGGCAAGACGATAAATCCCTGACAAAACTTAAAGAATTGTCAAACATTACTTTAGGATATATTTTTAAATTGTCAGCAAATAATTTACAGTTGTTTATGACTGGCAAAGGAAAATTGTTTACATCAATGAGAAATAACATCGGACCCAGAACAGAACCTTAGGGAATTCCGTTAAGTACAGGTCTAGTAGTACTGCTCTGTCCTCCCACAGTAAATCACATTGTATAATTGGTTGGAAAATCACTTATCCAACTAAGTACTCTGCCACTAATGCCAAGAAGCCTAAGTTTAGCAATTAATATTGTATGAACCACAGTATCAAGTGCTTTAGCAAAATTGAAAAGAACATCATCAACAGCATTAGCATCATCAAACTATGAAGTCACACTGCTGTAAGTGAGCAGTAACTGATCATCCACAGTATGTCCCTGTCTAAATCCAAATTGGTCAAGTGAAAGCAGATTATTAGTGCTACGATAGTTCTAGAGATGTTCACAGATTACTTGTTCTAAGGTTTCATAACACACTGAGGTAAGACCTGTAATTCAAGGGAATATACTCGTAATATGACCCCTTTTGGAATATAGGGACAATAGAAGAGCTTTTCCAAGCAACAGGAAGGGCACCTTTAGATAAAGACTGTTTAAATAGAATAAAGAATGGTTCAGCATGAGACAGACAAGAACACAGGAGTAGTGGATAGATGTTATCAGGACCCATACTTGAATCCACCTCGAGATCTGAGGAAAGCTTAGCAATGTCAGACAAGGATAGAGGAACATCATTAAAGGATCCAGGAAATACCTGATGAGGTGTAGGCAATGCTGGATCAGTGTCAACATAAACAGAGAACTCATCAGCCAGAAGTTCAGACATACGCATACAATCAGCTGTCACTGTACCCATCATTTTGCCTTAGAGGACCGACTGAAGGAGAACCCACTTTCTCTTCCCTAATATAAGAGTGAAGAACTTTAGGAGACTTTCATTACATCAACCAAAGACAACTCATTGTTGATTTGAGTAGTAATAAAGTATGTTTTGTATTCCTGATTAATGATATCAAATGCAGCAAGGGCCTCTTCAGTTATAGCTGCTCTTCTACCATAAGAGGAATGAAGATCTTTGTAGTGTTGTCAAGCTCTAGATCTTGCTCACTTCAGACCAGCTGGAGGTTGTGAAAGGAAATGTGAATCTGGGAAATTAGATAAAACAAAGGAGAGAGGCACATATCTGTTAATTAAAGGTGAAAAATTTCAAGTAACCTTACAAACATTTCATTAACTAATCTATTATGTAAAAAGTCACCATGTGAGACATTTAGCAATAGCAATGGTTAAGATGCAATATACAGACATAAGGAAGAGGTTCCATGTGTTTATTAAGGAAGCTGCCAAGCTGTACCCACCTCCATTGCCCTGAGAATCTCCACACCACACCAGTAAGGTATAACAGTATAATTTCTGAGGTCTCTTGTTGGTTTAGGTTATGCTAGGTTGGGTTAGATTAGGTTAGGTTATGCTAGGTAATCTCTAGGTCTAGGAGGCTAGGATAAGTTAAGGAAATGCAAAATATTAAGGGAAATTTCCTTAGATTTCATTTTTTTTAAATCCCTCCCCAAAACCTTAATTCCCCACAGGTCCCTAAGCTTATTTGAGGGATTAGGTGGGATTGAGGGAATGGTGGGGGGGCAGACTTCTTACCAAGATTCAGACCAAGGTGTAATCTACATATTAGCCTCATCCACATTTTATTCATAAAAGATTAACTTGGAGTTTCATAATGGAGAACACAGTTTTTCATTGTCATAACAGTTACATCTATTGTATGAAGAGAAACACATCTCGTAGATAAATTTACAATTTCAACCAATACTCCCCTTTTGACCCTACCTAACCTACTGGACCCACCCCATAAACCTAACATTTTGTAACATCCTAACCAGGGGGCTTTGCTCCCCCTTGACCCCCTTAAGGTAAACTAACCTTACATTATGCAACTTCCTAAGTTGGGGAGGGGTGGAGGGTTGGCCCTCTCTGGATCCCCCATTAAGTAAACTAACCTAATATTTTGTACGCTAACTGGGGAGGCTTCACTTCCTTGGATCCTCTCCCAGAAGGTAAATGCTCTAATCAGTGAGATGTAGGGATGATATAACCTTAGGCTCTTCTGAAGTGAATACTTACATATATGATAGAATTAAGGTTGTAGAATATCATGCAATATATATCAACTTACAGAAACTTGGAGAAAAGAAAAAGAAAAAGAAAAAAAAAAAAAACCATGGTAAAAGGTTAATGAACTAATGCATCCTGTGTGACACTCTCCTTTCTGAATGCTTGAGAGTCACTGCTGGCCACCTGGCTGGTGTAGGAGGTTCAAGTGACCAAATGCATGCACAGCCCCATTTTTACTGCCAGACTTACGACACATTCACTCCCAGCCACAGCAACGCACAGATGTCTTTAGCCGACACCATTAGACAACAGCAGTAGGCATGCCATGTAGGTTAGGTTAGGTTAGGTATTGCTACATATCATTTAGGTTAGGTAAGGTAATGCTAGGTTAGTTTAGTATCCTATTACAGACGTACCTCAGTACTCGACCATAATCCGTTCTGAGGTGGTGGTCGAGCACCGATTTGTTCGAACACCGAAACCAATTTTCCCATAAGAAATAATGGAAAGTATTTTAATCCGTTCTTACCATTAAGAAAAATACCTAAAATATTATAAGAACGTGTATCTAAACAACAATAAAACGTAAATGTGCACAAGCAGTACATGATAAAGATAAATAAAGCATTATAAACCATTTTGTATAATTTACTTACGTTTTGGAGAGTGGTTGATGGCATACAGGAATGGATATGGAGAGGACGGGAGGGAGGGTTACTCCTTGGAAGGGGAATCCCCTTCCATGATGACGCTAGGTAACGCGCCTTCAGGGGTTTTCTCCCTTCTCTCTCTCTTCCGTGGAGGTGAATCTGGCTGGGCAGTAGCCTTCCTCTTTTCTTTAAGAAGGAACCTGTCCATTGTCAGTTGCTTCTGCCTTTTCTGCACTATTTTTCGGAAGTGCGCCATAACAGTGTCATTGAAAATTATCACAGCATGGTTACTGACTGCTGTATCAGGATGGTATTTTTCAACAAACGCCTGCAACTCACCCCACTTAGCACACATGTCATTGATCACTGCACTGGAAGCCTCCTCTCTTACATCCTCATCTTCTGAGGATTCCTGCTCCTGAACCAAATCTTGCTGTTGCTGTTGTTGCAGGTACAATAACTCTTCTGTGGTCAACTCAGAAGAGTGGCCTTCCACAAGCTCATCGATGTCCTCCCTGTTGACCTCAATGCCCATACTTCTTCCCATGGAAAGAATGTCCTCCATGACAGCATTTTCTTCAGTAGTACATGTACCAGCAGGAATAACAGCAGCAGTGCTTGGACCAGCCTCATACTGGAAACCCTCGAAGTCCCTCTCAGGTACACACTCAGGCCAAAGTTTTCGCCATGCAGATTTTAATGTCCTATAAGTGACGTTACCCCAAGCTTGGTCTATTATGTTAACACAATTGAGGATATTAAAGTGATCCTTCCAAAATTCTCTAAGGGTCAACTGGGTATCACATGTCACATCAAAACACTTTCGGAAGAGGGCCTTGGTGTACAGTTTTTTAAAGTTAGCAATTACCTGTTGGTCCATAGGCTGGAGTAAGGGAGTAGTATTGGGGGGCAAGAACTTCACCTTGATGAAACTGTATTCATCTGTTAAGTCATCCTCTAGACCTGGAGGGTGTGCAGGGGCATTGTCCATCACTAAAAGGCATTTTAATTGCAACTTCTTTTCTATGAGGTATGCCTTAACTTGGGGAGCAAACACTTCATGGATCCATTCAGCATAAAATTGTCTTGTGACCCACGACTTAGTGTTAGCTCGCCACATAACTGGTAACTTAGTTTTTATGATGTTATTTCTCTTGAATACACGGAGATTGTCTGAATGATACACTAATAAGGGCTTGATCTTACAGTCTCCACTAGCATTGGCACACAATAACAGCGTTAGCCTGTCCTTCATAGGCTTGTGACCAGGCATTTTTGTCTCCTCCTTTGTGATGTACGTATTGGCCGGCAATTTCTTCCAAAACAGGCCGGTCTCGTCACAGTTAAACACTTGTTCAGGAACATACTCTTCAGCCTTGATGGTCTCGCTGAATTCTGTAACATATTTCTCAGCCGCTGCTTTGTCCGAACTGGCTGCCTCCCCATGCCTGGTAACTCTATGAATTCCCGTTCTATGTCTAAATTTTTCAAACCATCCCTTGCTTGCCTTGAAAGTAAATGAACTAGCACTTTCACCTCCAGTAGTTTTCAATAGATCTTCGTAAATTTGAAGAGCTTTTTCGCAGATGAGAGCTTCACTAATGCGGTCCCCTGACAACATCTTTTCCTTGGTGAAGATAAGAAGCAACTTCTCCATTTCTTCCATTATCTGAGGCCTTTGCTTACTAATTGCTGTCACTCCCATTGCAACATCAGCTTTCTTTAACACTTCCTTATGCTTCAAGATAGTGGAAATGGTTGACTTTGCCATTTCGTACTGCGACGTGAGGTCGGACACTCGTACACCACTTTCATATTTTGCTATAATTTCCTTCTTCAGTTCAATAGTGGTCCTCACTGTTTTCCTCTTTGCCTTCCCCTTATCACTGTCTTTCTTTGGACCCATTATTAAGGGCTAGAGCAACACGAAAAAGTTTAAATCTGGGAAGAAATACTCGAACAAACTGCGTACGTCTTACTCCGCTGGCGGTCTGAGTCGAACTGACGCTTACCCGCTGGCCGAGAAGGGCCGAGAAGGGCCGAGGAGCGCGTTCGGGTCGACTCGGCTAGTCGAGTACCGAAAATCTGTTTGAGGTCCGATGCATTTTCTACTCGAATTTTTTGGTCGAGCACCGATTTGGTCGAGTACCGAGGTACGACTGTATCTTAAAACCTGAACCATTCGTAGTCTGAATGGTTTGATAAGCTAAATAATCCATACCTAATACTTGAATTCCAATAAAAACTAAAAAGAATTGATATATTAAAGAGAAATTGTGTAATGTTGAATAGTAGCTAACAGATCTTGGCCAACGCAAACACATTCTTCCGAGAACATTCCTAAATATTCTTCCGAGAACATTCCTAAACATTCTTCCGAGACCCCTCAAGTGGGGGTCCAGGGAGGTCTGTGCATTACCATGGCTAGGAGTAAATGAGCCATTTGTCTAGCAGTGAAAATAGGGCTGTGCATGCACTTGGTCACTTGAAACTAGCTGGTCACTAAAACTACAACACCAGCTGCTGGAGCTGTGTGAGGCAGGGCAGAGTTAGCCATTATGGGAATCAGACTACTTAGTTATTTGAAGCTCTTGCTTAATTATAAAGAAAAAAAAATAAAACAAAGGCAAACATTAGGTTAGGGTTATGTTAGTTTAAGTTAGGTTGATATTAGGTTAGGTTAGTGGGAACATCAAATAATTAAGTATTCTGATTCCTGTAATGGCCAACTCCACCCTGCCCTGCACGGCTCCAGTAGGAGGCCAGGGCCCGTATACATAAAAATCCCTAAAAGACTTTTAAATTTACTCCCACCTAAATGCAAAATAAATGCTAAAAGTGTAAACAAGAAATTATAAAAGTTTTCTTAAGTCACTTTTAGCTAGGAGTAAAGGTAAAATCTAAACTTGTTATATGTACTATGTTTGTCTTAAGAAAGACACTAAACATTATGTTTTTTGCACTTGAATGTCAAAACAATACATACAAGTATTTAATGTTAATTTATATTTAACTTTTTGATAAAAAAGAACCGGACTATTGACAAATTTTATGTCAATAATCAAATTACATACACAAGGTGAGTTCAGACTTGAACCTGCCTCTGGGATGTCAACACAACTATGGTGGGGGGTAGCTTGGCTAAGTCAAGGAATAAGAGAGGCAGCTCTTTCAGGATAATTGGATGACATACTAGTTTCTGCTTAGTGCAAAATGATTTTTAAAATTCTGCTTATCCCTGCAAGCAGGTTTGGGGATGGTTGAGTTAGACTGAAGGCAATTAGCTGTATGAATTTCCACTCCCTACAAGCAGTTGTGAGATGACTTGGTTAAGTTGGGTTGAATTCAGAAAGATTTGTTAAATTGTACTTACTTTCAGCAAGGGACTATGGAGTATCTGGGCAAGGTTATTAAGTTGATTGCAGAAAGATAAATTAAATTCCAATTACTTGGACTGTGCGGTGACAAGTTAAGTTAGTTTGACATGCACACACTACCAAAACACAATTTAAAATGGATCTCGGAATCATGAGCTACAATTGCATTCTACAGTTAGGCTTATTTCATGCCTTGTTTACATATTCTGCCTCCTAATCTCTGGATGCAGTAATTCTTGTGTGCCATCAATAACATTAATGGCAGTGGGGAATCCTGCAGCTTATATAATGTGTTTGTCTCATCATAATATCCATGAGAGAGAGAGAGAGAGAGAGAGAGAGAGAGAGAGAGAGAGAGAGAGAGAGAGAGAGAGAGAGAGAGAGAGAGAGAGAGAGAGAGAGAGAGAGAGAGAGAGAGAGAGAGAGAGAGAGAGAGTAAATATGAAGATGTTGTGTAGTGCGTGAGCCTCAAAGGTTTTGGCTGATGGCTGTGTTGTACCAAAGTTATGGCCTTTATCTAACCTTACTTCCTACTCTGTGACTTCCTAGTGCATTCCTCACAAGTTCTATTACATATAAAATGTCACCAAGGGCAGGCAGAATTCTTGATCAGCTGAGCATCACTATACTCTCATAGGACGCCTCTCCTTTGTTGAAAATTGAAGTGTTGGGCTATCATCCTACCACCTAAAAGTAATTTTAGGCACTTAGGGGTACCCCTCACCACTCCTAGCTGCTAAAAGTCTTTTAGATCTTACAAGTGATTATGCATTATTTTTAAGAAACTTTTAGCAGTAAAAGTAAAACTGGTCATTAAAAGTACTTTTAGCCTGTTAAAAATGTTTACGTACACGGGCCCAGGCGGTCAACAGTAACTCTCAAACACTCAGAAGGGTAGGGTGTTGTACGGGGATGCGTCATTTCATATATATATATATATATATATATATATATATATATATATATATATATATATATATATATATATATATATATATATATATATATGTATATATTACCGTGTTGAGTGGTAAATTTATTCATCATAAAAATAATAAACGAGAAAGAAATATATGGTCTTCACCTTCGTAACCGACCGCTGTTACAGAAATCCCAAAACATTACCATGTCATTATTAGTGATTACCAAGCAATCGCTGTCTCAGCCTGCCTAACCCCTCTACAACAATGACAACAATAATTCGCTTGGCCCATGCAACTCACGACCCCTCCACCCTTTACAGCTTTATGCACTGCACCCTCTGGGCTCTCTTGAAAGTCCCCAAGGACACGGGAGGTGGTCCTGACTCCTGAGGCAGTGAGGCGACGCCAGCTGTTCAGATAGATACCATGTTTTGCAAGCAAAAAAAAAATTATATATATATATATATATATATATATATATATATATATATATATATATATATATATATATATATATATATATATATATATATATATATATATATATATATATATATATATATATATATATATATATATATATATATATATATATATATATATATATATATATATATATATATATATATATATATATATATATATATATATATATATATATATATATATATATATATATGCTTCAACAAGTTTCTGGAAGTTGATATATATTGCATGATATTCTACAACCTTAATTCTATCTGATGTGTAAGTATTAACCTCAGGAGAAGAGGCTAAAGTTATCTCCATACTATCTGAACAAAATGCAATATTAACTGTACTCATCTGGTGATTCAACCATAGATATTTCTTGATAAGAAGTCTGCCCACATTCCCCCCAACTCCTCAAACAAGCTTGGGGGCCTGTGGGGAATCAGGGGTTTTTGGGGGAAGAAAAATAACTGAAATATGATCGTTAAAAACTCTAAGGAAATTTCCCTTCATATTTTGAATTTCCCTAACCTATCCTAACCCTAACCTTTCTCTAACCTACCCTAGACACCTCCCTCACTAGGATGTTAACCTAATCTAGCTGGAGGGGCTGTGCCCCCTTGGGCACCCCCCCTTGCTAGGACGTTAACCTAACCTAGCATAACTTAACCTAACCTAACCTAACCTAGTATAACCTAGCCTAATCTAACCTAGCATAACCTAACCTAATCTAACCTAACCAAGCATAACCTAACCTAACCTAACCTATCATGACCTAACATAATGAGGGAGCTCAAAAATTATTGCCTTACCAGTGTGGTGTGGAGATTATCAGGGCAATGGAGGTGGGTACAGTTTGGCAGCTTCCTTAATAAACACATGGAACCTCTTCCTTACATCTGTATATCGCAACTTAACCATTGCTGTTGCTAAATATCTCACATAGTGACTTCTTTTCCTGCTGAACACTTTTCAGCAGGAACTGTTCGCTTCAACTCCCTCCACTGGGTAGCCATATTAACAAATAACAGTGAACCTATATCAGAACGCCTGACACATCTCTATAACAAATGAAAAGTGTAACTGAACCTACCGTGGAAAGTCGTAATTGGCGGCCTTAGGAATGGCCTCACAAGTGGCAGCGCGTGATTGGAGGGATACCATGAAATCCTAATATGCCGCTACCCACAAATCCCAATTATAAATAAAAGAAAATAATTTCACTGTTTACTCTTGACTGGTGCAGAGCTCGCTGGACTTAGAAAATATCAAATTTCTCTACACTCCCGAGTGCTATTACAGCCATACTAGACACTTGCCCCAAAATTTTTTAACGTTTACGGCAAGGTCACTGAACCCTTCTCCATGAAATGTGAGTTTCGTGCTTGTATGTAACGCGGATGTGATATCCAGATTAACCCAGCAATATTCCACAGCTTTATGATGCCATATCTTTAACTTACACACGGGCTACGCCTTCGTCTGCCTCACCTCCACCGCAACAAATGTTCCATCAATTTTAATGTTTTCTTCTTCACATGGCCACACAAAGAAGTCTTCGACAAACTATAGTCTCTAGTGGTGGTCGCATACGAGGATGAAGTTAACTCACCTGTAAGGAGCCAGTGTCCCTGATGATGGGCACTGAATATCTTCTATCTGCCAGATGTTCCAATTGTTACGCCCAAAAGAAAACAAATGCGTGATCTTGATCTTAATGCTATAAGTGGCTCTGAATCACTCCAGTGCATCGACCATTCCTGAGGAAGAAAAACAGAAAAAAAAGAACAGAAAAACGGACAGTATCCTCCAAACTAATTGTTCCTACATTTGGCAAGCCACATTCTCTCTAGAAGCTCCTTCACAGCTTCAATCATCTTTTCATTCGTCCTTGTGTCGCTTTTGTGTCTTTCCCTAAACGTGCTCCATCCTATATCACCTTTCAAGGCTTCCATTGCTGTGTACCTTGGCACATTCAATGTCATCCTTGCTACTCTATTCTACCCCACTTCTAACTTATCAATTTCACTTTTATTCCATGCACTCACATCCATACCATACATTATACTCGGCACAGCCATACTCTTTCACACTTCTCTCAGCACGTCATACTCGCTTTCATTCTTGCTGCGCTTCCCAATCGACCTACCCACTGATTGACCAAGCTTATCTTTTCATTCTTTACTTTTTCACACCCATTCGGACTCATCCACATCTCTAAGTACTCGTATTATTGTACTTCTTTCGCCTCATTCTCTCCAGTTCTCCATACCGCATTACTTTCATCCTCTGATCTATTCACAATCATAACCTTGCTTTTTCTCACTGCTAAATCTAACTCCAAAGTCTCCTCCATACCCATCTACAACATCCAGCAAACTTTGGAGCTTACCTGCCGATTCACTCATAACTACATCTCCATAAAAGAGCACACATATCTTATAATTCCCCACACTCACTCTTGCATTCATTTTTCTCATTCTGGCGGCCACTTCCTCTGTATACAAGCTAAAAAGGGTTGGTGACAATATACAACTTTGCCTAACTCTTGCTCTTCACCCAGTTTGTTTCTGTCTCCTAGTCTGTATTAAGCTCTTGGGTCCACATACATGCTTCGCACTATGCTAAGTACCTTTGAACACAACCCAATTTTTTTTTCTAAGACTCTACCCAACATTTCTCTATTCACCCTATCATATGCTTTCTCTATGTCTAGAAAACCTAAGTACAATTTACTACCATCCTTCTTTTTTCTCGCAATCATTTCATTCACCACAAACATGTTATTATCTGCTCATCTGTCCACACGGAATCCATTCTGTTGTTTACCTAACTCTTGAGCTCTCTCAGTCCATTTACGCAATCTCTCATTCAGCACTAATGCAATTGGCCTATAGTTCTTTTACTCATTCTTACTCTTGTATCCTCCCTTATGCAGCAGAGTTACTTTGCATTCATTCCACATTCTTGACACTCTCTCCTCCTCCCACACTTATAGTTAAATAGTTCAGTCATCCTATCAGTCATAACTTCCTCTCCATTTTTGTATGTTACCACTTGTGGGGAAAGGGAGGAAGTGAGAAGGTGAAGATGAAGGGGGGGGAGGGAAGTGAAGGAGAATCAAGGAGTGAAGATGAGAAGGTAGAGAAGGAGAATGTGGGAGAGTAAATCGTGAGGGTGGAGATGACGATGTTTACACTAAAGGATACTAACCTATGGGATAGGCCCATAATGAAACCCTTGTGATGGGTACTGTGGTGCTCGCGAAGGCTCCTAGCGGCAGAAGGGTGATCACCACCAACACACACAGACCTGCTTTCTACACCCGTTGCCACACTTATTCACAAAGCCCCCGATACATAAGTGTACAATAAATAAAGTGTGCAGTAGATAGGGCATAATGACATTTGTAATGAGTAGCGGAAACTGATGATACAGACGTGACGTCACGGTACAACCGTTTATGGTGCAAAGTATTCTGATTCGGAATCAGAATAAACTGTACCATGTTCAGCATTTGAAGTTCATTACACCCGTTACAGCGAGCAGCGCCATCAGGCTGCCACAGTCAAGCGTATTGGGGGGGCTTTGTGAATGAGCGTGGGCGACGGGTGTAAAACGCAGGTCTGTGTTGATGGCGATCACCTGCCGTTAGGAGCGTCGCGAGCACCACAACACCCGACTATTTGTTGTATATTTTTGAGCTTGTTACGTAGAAAACACCTAAATGCATGTAAATTATCCTATATGGGGGAACGAAAAGACATTACGAGAAACGGATATTATGAGTGTACCGAAACGTTAAAACGCGTGTGAAATACACAAAAAAAAAAAAAAAAAAAAATCACGTTTTTTGATAATGTTTTCCTGTTTCCACTTCATATGGGGAAACAGGAAAACATTATCAATGTTTTCCTGTTTCCCCATATGAAGTGGAAACAGGAAAACATTATCAAAAAACGTGATTTTTTTTTTTTGTGTATTTCACACGGTTAGGTATCAAAACGCCAAAATGCATACAAAGCATATACGGAAAAGGAAATGAGTTTTCTAGAAACGTGTCTTTTGAGTGTTTATGAGCGTTCCAGGCAGCAAAACGCTAAAAAGAATGGAAAGCACCCTATAGGGAAAAACGAAACAACATAACCAAAAACATCTCCTTTTAGTGTTTTTGTGCTGCTTACTAACCAAACCCTAAAAACATGTAAAAATCACTTTTATAACTTCATTATAACTTCACACAAAAAAAAACTTTTTTGAGTTTTCTTTAATCTTCTTACGTACAAAAATGCCAAAATGCATGCAAATTACTATATATTGGAAAACGAGAAGATATTAGGAAAAACATATATTATAAGAGTTTTTGAGTTTCTTAGGTACCAAAACGGTAAAACGAATGCAAAACACTCTATATGGAGAAAGAAATTAACATTACCAAAAACTTGTATTTTGAAAGTTTTTCACATTGTTAGGTAACAAAACGCCAAAACCCATGGAAAGCCTCCTAAATGGGGAAACGAAACGACATTACCAGAAATGTGTCTTTTTAGTGTTTTATAGTATGTTATGCACCAAAACTCTAAAAAGCATAGAAATCACTCTATAATGAAATACAAAACATTGTGAAAAACGTTTATTTTAAGTGTTTCTAATAAGAAAGTACCCTGTATGTGGAAACGAGAAACCCTGTATGCATTACGAGAAACCTGAATTATGTGTTTTAAAGCTTCTTAAGTACCAAAACGATAAAACGCATGAAGAGCACTCTGTATTAATATAAAGAAAAAAATAATAATTACCAAAAAACGTGTAGTCCGAATGTTTTCACAATGTTAGATACCAAAACGCCAAAATGCATAAAAAGCCCACTATATTGGAAAATTAAACATTACAAGAAACGTATCTTTTGATTTTTTTGTGGATGTTAGGCACCAAAACCCTAAAAAAAAAAAAAACATGGAAAGCACCCTATATAAGAATAAAAAAGCATTGCCAAGAGGAATTGGCAATTGCCAAGTAGTTTTCAGATTCTTAAGTATCAAAACACTAAAACGCATGTAAAACACACCATGGATAAACAGAATAACATTACCAAAAACAAGTATTTTGAGTGGTTTTAAGTTTGTTAAATAGAAAAACGCCAAAATGCATACAAAGTATTCTATATGGGGAAACGAAAAGTTATTACGATAAACGTGTATTATGAGTATTTTCTAACTTCTTTGGAACCAAAACGGGAAAACGCATAAATGGTATTCTCTATGACGAAACAGAACAGCATTACCAAAAACGTGTATTTTGAGTTTATTTCACATTTTTAGATTTGGTGTTAGGCACCAAAACACTAAAAATATAGAAAGCACACTATATGATAAAAGAAAACCACATTATCAAAAACGTCTCTTCTCAGTGTTTTCAGCTATATACCTATCAAAATGGTAAAACGTATCCAAAATAAACCTATATGGAGAAATAGAATAACATTGGCAAAAGCAAGTATTTTGTTTTGAAGAATTTTTTGAAGACTTAAAAATGTACCTCCAAGGAGTGGACTGGCAAGGGATACAGGGTGAGGTCAGGTCAGGGACGGAGTTCAGAGAGATAAGGCAGGATGAGAGAGGTGAGGTGAGGCGTGAGGGTGTAGGACAAGAGGAAGGAAGATGTGTCCGGAAGGGGAGGAAGAAAGAGGAAGGGTGATATAGGTGTGAGTACGTTGGAATGTCAGGTCATGCTGAAATGAGAGAGGTGAGGTCGAGGCGAATAGATGAGGGAGTGGAGAGGATGGTAGGGGCCAAAATGAGGGGATTAGGTGAGGTAAATGTAGATGAATTGTATAAATATTTCGCAGATAAAGTTCATACAGGTCAGTTAGCAAATATCCAGTATAGGACAATAAGATCACAAAAAAAAAAAAAAAATGACCCTAAAAGGATGACTGCTAGGTTAAAGCATTATATAGGGCGTAAGAGAAGTATATATAAGAGATTAAGGGCAGGTGAAGAAGTTTTAAGGACACAATATAATGAATTAGTTAGAACAGTCAGGAAGTTAACGAGGAAAGCTAAGGACAATTAAGAATTAAAGGTAGCCAGCCAGGCGAAGACGGACCCCAAGGGATTTTATCAGGTATACAGGACGAAGAATAAGGATACTATAAGTCCATTAAAGGCAGCAGATGGGGAGCTGGTTAGTTCTGGGGAGGAGATTAGTAAACTTCTGAATGAGTATTTTTTGTCTTCACCCAGGAAAACATGCAGGATATGCCAGATAATGAACAGGTGTTTAGAGCAGATGAGAATGAGAAGCTGACAGATATTTCCATAACGAAGGAGATAGTGGAACAAGAGATAGATAGGCAAAAAAAAGTTCAAGACACCAGGACCAGATGAAATATATCCCAGATTACTTAAGGAATGCAAAGAGATTATTAGTAAGCCGTTAGTTTCTGTCTTTAGGAAATCACTGGAGTCGGGTGAGGTACCAGTAATGAGGAGGCAGGCTAATATAGTTAGTACCCATCTTTAAGAAAGGAGATAAAACTTTAGCGTCTAATTATAGACCTGTCAGCTTAACTTCAGTTGTAGGTAAAATGTTAGAGTCAATAATAGCGAGGAACATTAGGGAACATTTAAACAAACATAACTTGATAAATCAGTCACAGCATGGCTTCATGAAGGGGAAGTCTTGCCTGAGGAACTTGTTAAGTTTTTACAGTAAAGTGTAGAGGCAGTAGATAATGGTGATAGTTATGATATCTTATATCTGGACTTAAGTAAAGCATTTGACAAGGTACCCCATCAAAGGCTCCTGAGAAAGGTTAGGGCACACGGGATAGATGGGAAGGTGTTAGGCTGGATAGGGTCATGGCTTCGTGACAGGCGACAGAGAGTGGTAATAAACGGCTCGAAATCCGAGTGGGGTCATGTAATTAGTGGGGCGCCACAGGGATCAGTATTAGGGACATTGTTATTTCTAATATATATCAGTGACTTGGATAGTGGAATTAGTAGTGATTTTAGTAGATTTGCGGATGACACAAAGATAGGTAGATTAATTAGGTCAGAATCGGATACCATCGCCTTGCAGGCAGATTTAGATAGAATGAATGAGTGGACGGGTGGATGGCAAATGCAATTTAATATCAATAAATGCAAAGTGCTTAGCGTAGGTAGAGGAAACCCACACAATAGGTACACATTAAACAACCAAACTCTGGTAGGTACAGGGTACGAGAAAGATTTAGGAGTTATAGTTAGCTCTAAACTCCGTCTAGGGAAACAATGCATAGAAGCCAGAAACAGGGCAAACAGGGTACTAGGATTCATTTTTAGGAGTGTTAAAAGTAGAAGGCCGGAAGTAATATTAAAGTTATACTTGGCGCTGGTCAGACCTCATCTAGACTACGCTGTGCAGTTCTGGTCCCCACATTACAGGAAAGATGTAGGTCTATTAGAATCAGCACAGAGGAGAATGACTAAAAGGATACAGGGGATAAGGAGTATTCCTTACGAGGCGAGGTTGAAGCTGTTAAATTTACATTGTTTAGAGAGACGTAGGTTAAGAGGGGACATGATAGAAGTCTTTAAGTGGTATAAGGGTTATAACAAGGGGGATGTAGGCAAAATTCTTAGGATCAGCAACCAGGGTAGAACAAGAAATAACGGGTTCAAGCTTGAAAAATTTAGGTTTAGGAAGGAGATAGGAAAAAAAATTGGTTCTCAAATAGAGTGGTAGATGAGTGGAACGGACTCAGTAATCATGTTGTTAGTGCTAGGATACTAGAGAGCTTTAAGAGAAGATTAGACAAGTTCATGGATGGGGATAACAGATGGAAATAGGTATACTCGTATTTCATACAGGGACTGCCACGTGTAAGCCTGGTCGCTTCTTGCAGCTTCCCTTATTTCTTATGTTCTTATGTTCTTATGTTCTTGAGATTGTTACGTAGAAAAACACGTATGCATGCAAAGTACCCAATACGGGATAAAAAGACATTACGAGAAACGTTTATTATGAGTGTTTTTAGGGTTCTTTTGGTACCAAAACGCTAAAATGCATGAATAGAAAACTATATGGAGAAACAAAAAAAAAACATTACCATAAAGGAGTGTTTAGAGTGTATTTCACATTGTTATGTACCAAAATGCCAAAATGCCCGCAAATAACCATCTGTGGGGAAAGAAAACGAAATTTCCAGAAACGTGACTTTGAGTGTTGATGAGCTTGCTAGATACAAAAACAACAAAAAATATAGAAATCAACCTATATCGGAATACAAAATAACATTGTGATAGACGTGTTTTTTTGAGTGTTTTAGTACTTCTAATACTTCTAGTACCAAAACGCTGAAACGCATGAAAACACCCATAAGAATGAAACAGAATAATATTATAAAAAAACAAATATTTTGAGTGTTTTTGAGTTTGTTAAGTACAAAAACGCAAAAATGCATGAAAAGTACCCTATGTGGGGAAACGAAAATGCATTACGAAAAACGTTTATTATGAATGTTTTTGAGCTTATTAGGTACGAGAACGCTAAAACGCATGGATAGCACTCTATATGGAGAAGCAGAACAACATTACCAAACGTGTATTTTCAGAGTATTTCTCATTGTTAGGTACCAGAACGCCAAAATGTATGGAAAGTACTCTGTATTGGGAAAGTAAACGACATTTTTAGAAACGAGCCTTTTGAGTGTTTATGAACGTGTTAGGCACCACAACTTTGAAAACCATGAAAATTATGCTATATGAGAAAAGAAAGCATTACCGAAAACGTGTCTTTTGAGTGTTTTTGAACTACTTACGTACCAAAACAGTAAAACACACGCAAAAAATCCTGTATGGAAAAACACAATAAAGTTATATATATATATATATATATATATATATATATATATATATATATATATATATATATATATATATATATATATATATATATATATATATATATATATATATATATATATATATAAACAGGTATTTTGAGTGTTTTTGGTAATGTTATTCTGTTTCTTCATAAAGGGTGTTTTACATGCATTTTATCGTTTTGGTATCTATGAAACTAAAAAAACAGTCATTACAAACCATTCTTATAATGTCTCTTCGTTTCCTTATATAGAGTACTTTGCATGCAGTTAGCGTTTTTCTACGTTAGAGGCTCAAAAAGAAGAAAAAAAAAAATTAAAGTACACGTTTTTTGTATGGTTATTTTGTTTCTCCAAAAAGGTCTTTTTTTTTCATGCATTTTAGCGTTTTGGTTGGTAAATAGCTCAAAAAACACTCATAAGACACTTTTTTGGTTATTTTGTTTTGTTTTCCTATATAAATGCTTTCCATGCTTTTTGGCGTTTTGGTGCCAGACGCGCTCATAAACACTCAAAAGACTCGTTTCTGGAAATGTCTTTTCTTTTTCCCATTTAGTTTGCTTTTTATGCATTTTGGCGTTTAGGTAGTGTTGTTTTTATATATATAGACTGCTCTTTATACGTTTTAGCGTTTTGGTACCTAAGAAGTTAAAAAACACTCATAATACGTTTCTCTTTTCCCAATATAAGGTACTTTGCATGCATTTTGGCGTTGTTCTACGTAACAAGATAACAATAATACACGTTTCTCATAATGTTCCATATGTATCCATACATAGGATAATTTGCCTGCATTTTGACGTCTTTATATGTGATAAGTAAAAAAAAAAAAAAAAAAACTCAGAATACGTGTTTCTGGTAATGTTATTCGGTTTTTCTATAAACGGTGTTTTGCATGCAATTTAGCGTTCTGGTACTTAAGTAGCTCAAAAACACTAATAAGGGACGTTTTTGGTAATGTTGTTTTAGAACATAAGAACATAAGGGAGGCTGCAAGAAGCGACCAGGCTTACACATGGCAGTCCCAGTAGGAAATATACCTACCTATTTCTACCTATCATCCCCATCCATAAACCCGTCTAATCTTCCCTTAAAGCTCCCTAATGTCTTAGCACTAACAACATGATTACTGGGTCCATTTCACTCATCTACTACTCTATTTCAGAACCAATGTTTTCCTATCTCTTTCTTAAACCTAAAATTTTCAAGCTTGAACCCCTTATTTCTTGTTTTTATCCTGGTTGCTGATCCTAAGAATTTTGCTTACGTCCTCCTTATACCACTTAAAGACTTCTATCAGGTCTCTTCTTAACCTACGCCTCTCTAAAGAATGTAAATTTACCAGCTTTCCTTTATAGTGAGCTTTCCATACTTTTTATAATTTTGATGCCTAACACGCTCATAAACACTCAAAAGACATGTTTTTTTTTCTGGAAATGTTGTTTCGTTTTCCAATACATGGTGCTTTATAAGCATTTTTTTCGTCTTGGTATATAACAATGTGAAAAACACACAAAATATGCGTTTTTGGTAATGTTCTTCTGTTTCTCCTTATTGAGTGCTATTCATGGGCTTTTGAGTTTTGATACCTAAAAAAATAAAAAAAACACTTACAGTACACGTTTCTCCCAATATCCTTTCGTATCCACATGGAGGTTACTTTTCATGCATTTTGGTGTTTTTGTAGGTCACAAGCTTAAAAAACTTATAATACACGGTTATGGTAATGTTATTCTGCTTCTCAATAAAGGGTGTTTTAACGTTTTGGTACGTAACTAGCTCAAAAACACGCAAAAGACACGTTTTCGGTAATGTTACTTTGTTTTTGCAATGAAGAGAGCGTTCCATGCTTTTAATTTCTTACATGGCTAACACACTCATAAACACTCAAAGGACATGTTTCTGGAAATATCGTTTCAATTCTTCAAAGAGGGTAGTACTTTGCATGTATTTTGCCGTTTTGATACCTAACAATGTGAAATTCACTCAAAATACACATTTTTGATAATCTTGTTCTTTTTCATCAGATATAGTGCTATTCATGTGTTTTAACGTTTGGTAACTATGAAGCTCAAAAATACTCATAACGCATTTTTCGTAATGTCTTTTTGTTTTCCCATTTATGGTACTCTGCATGCATCTTGGCGTTTTTCTGCGTAATAATCTCAAAATCACTCAAAATAGACGTTTTTGGTGAACTTTTTCAGTTTCTCCATAAGGGGTGGTTTGCACGTGATTTACCCTTTTGGTGCATAAATAACTGATATTCACTCAAAAGACACGTTTCTAATAATTTTGTCTTGTTTACCTATAAAAAGTGCTTTCCATGCTTTTTAGCGTTTTTGTGCCTACTTAACTTCCAAAGTGGAGCACATTCTGACCCTCTTCCCTTTTGCAGAGATCTCCATTCTTGGAGACTTCAATGTTCACCACCAGCTTTGGCTTTCCTCTCCCTTCACTGACCATCCTGGTGAACTAGCCTACAACTTTGCTATCCTCCATGACCTAAAGCAATTGGTGCAACACCCTACTCGTATTCCTGACCGTCTTGGAGATACGCCTAACATTCTTGACCTTTTCCTGACCTCTAATCCTTCTGCTTATGCTGTCACCCTTTCTTCTCCGTTGGGCTCCTCCGATCACAATCTCATATCTTTATCTTGTCCTATCACTCCAATCCCTCCTCAGGATCCCCCTAAGCGAAGGTGCCTCTGGCGTTTTGCCTCTGCTAGTTGGCGGGACCTGAGGAGGTATTTTGCTGATTTTTCTTGGAATGACTACTGCTTCAGTGTCAGAGACCCGTCTTTGTGTGCTGAGCGCATAACAGAGGTGATAGTGTCTGGCATGGAGGCATACATTCCTCACTCCTTTTCTCGTCCTAAACCTTCTAAACCTTGGTTTAACACAGCTTGTTCTCGTGCTATACATGATAGAGAGATGGCCCACAAAAGGTACTTAAGCCTTCCATCACCAGAATCTCATGCACTTTATATTTCTGCCCGGAACCATGCCAAGTCTGTTCTCCAACTAGCTAAAAACTCCTTCATTAACAGAAAATGTCAAAACCTTTCAAGATCTAACTCCCCTCGTGATTTCTGGCATCTAGCCAAAAATATCTTCAATAACTTTGCTTCTTCTTCTTTCCCTCCTCTATTTCAACCAGATGGCACCACTGCTATCACATCTATTTCTAAAGCTGAACTCTTTGCTCAAACCTTTGCTAAAAACTCTACCTTGGACGATTCTGGGCTTGTTCCTTCCTCTCCTCCACCCTCTGACTACTTCATGCCACCTATTAAAATTCTTCGCAATGATGTTTTCCATGCCCTCGCTGGTCTAAACCCTCGGAAGGCTTATGGACCTGATGGGGTCCCTCCTATTGTTCTCCGAAACTCTGCCTCCGTGCTTGCACCTTGCCTAATCAAACTCTTTCAGCTCTGTCTGTCAACATCTACCTTTCCTTCTTGCTGGAAGTTTGCCTACATTCAACCTGTTCCTAAAAAGGGTGACCGTTCTAATCCCTCAAACTACCGTCCTATTGCTTTAATTTCCTGCCTATCCAAAGTTTTTGAATCTATCCTCAACAGGAAGATTCTTAAACATCTATCACTTCACAACCTTCTATCTGATCGCCAGTATGGGTTCCGTCAAGGCCGCTCTACTGGTAATCTTCTGGCTTTCCTTACTGAGTCTTGGTCATCCTCTTTTAGAGATTTTGGTGAAACTTTTGCTGTTGCCTTGGACATATCAAAAGCTTTTGATAGAGTCTGGCACAAAGCTTTGATTTCCAGACTACCCTCCTACGACTTCTCTCCTTCTCTCTGTAACTTCATCTCAAGTTTCCTTTCTGACCGTTCTATTGCTGCTGTGGTAGACGGTCACTGTTCTTCTCCTAAATCTATTAACAGTGGTGTTCCTCAGGGTTCTGTCCTGTCACCCACTCTCTTCTTATTATTCATTAATGATCTTCTAAACCAAACCTCTTGTCCTATCCACTCCTACGTTGATGATACCACCCTGCACTTTTCCACGTCTTTTCATAGACGTCCAACCCTTCAGGAGATAAACATATCACGCAAGGAAGCCACAGAACGCCTGACTTCTGATCTTTCTAAAATTTCTGATTGGGGCAGAGCAAACTTGGTATTGTTCAATGCCTCAAAAACTCAATTCCTCCATCTATCAACTCGACACAACCTTCCAGACAACTATCCCCTCTTCTTCAATGACACACAACTGTCCCCCTCTTCTACACTGAACATCCTCGGTCTGTCCTTTACTTATAATCTGAACTGGAAACTTCACATCTCATCTCTAGCTAAAACAGCTTCTATGAAGTTAGGTGTTCTGAGACGTCTCCGCCAGTTTTTTTCACCCCCCCCGCTGCTAACTCTGTACAAGGGCCTTATCCGTCCATGTATGGAGTATGCTTCACATGTCTGGGGAGGGGTTCCACTCATACTGCTCTTCTAGACAGGGTGAAATCAAAAGCTTTTCGTCTCATCAACTCCTCTCCTCTAACTAACTGTCTTCAGCCTCTCTCTCACCGCCGCAATGTTGCATATCTAGCTGTCTTCTACCGCTATTTTCATGCTAACTGCTCTTCTGATCTTGCTAACTGCATGCCTCCCCTCCTTCCGCGGCCTCGCTGCACAAGACTTTCTTCTTTCTCTCACCCCTATTCTGTCCACCTCTCTAACGCAAGAGTTAACCAGTATTCTCAATCATTCATCCGTTTCTCTGGTAAACTCTGGAACTCCCTGCCTGCTTCTGTATTTCCACCTTCCTATGACTTGAATTCCTTCAAGAAGGAGGTTTTAAGACACTTATTCATCAATTTTTGACTACTGCTTTGACACTTTTATGGGACTGGCATTTCAGTGGGCATTTTTTTTTATTAGATTTTTGTTGCCCTTGGCCAGTGTCCTTCCTACATAAAAAAAAAAAAAAACGCTCATTAGGGAGTGTTGTTGGACCTCGAACTAAAATTTTTTTCTGCATTTTTTCAGGTTATTTTGGTATATGCAACGTTTTAATGAAAAAAAAAAAAAAAAATCTTTCCCTAATAAAATGACGTCCTTTCACGAAATTCCACGGTTTCACGCGACGCGAGACATATATTATAAAGCTTTTTCCCTTTTTCATATATATTTTTTTTCTGATATACTTTTTTCTCTTTAGTTTCTTATGATAATCTATGGTTCTCTTTTCTTACCTAGTTAGAGAACGGGAAATTTTTAGCTAACTAATATTCTTTGATTTACATTAAAAAAAAAAAAAAAAATTATTTCTTCGTAAATCCAACAAATAATCAATGTATCTGTATCATATATCTTTTGCATTAATATTTTATTTATTATATTTGAATTGGGACACTGGTTTTTATTTAAAAATATGGCGAAATATAACAAAATTCCATTTTCTCGCTCCGCCCCCTCTCCCCTCCCCCCCAGAAAAAAAAAAAATAGCGTGAAATCATGAATCGCTTTAGGCGTATAAACAAAACCATTTTGAGTAACTAAAGTAAACTATGCTTGTTTTTTCAACATATCCTGATGTATATATCCTGTGAATTTCAAGTTTTTAGCAACTCCATAAACTTTTAACATATAAAAATAATCTCTTCCGATGCTATTCCTGTTACATATATATGAGCTATTGCAGCTTATGAAACTATGAGAGACGAATTATGTCTGCTTTCGAAATTTTTGTTTAATGTTGATCTTGATTTTTTAGAAAATAATTGAAAGTCAAAACTTTTTTACTTATTCATCTAATAAAAAAAAAATAACAACTCTATTTTACAAGAAAAAAATATAGAAAACATTGTTATTCTATCATTCTGATTAAGATACTTTTTGAATTAAAGAAATTGGTCAATAAAATAAGGGAGGAGATACGAGTAGAACATAGGCAATTTAACACAGGACTAGCGATTCTACACCCCCAACCCCCTCCGCAAATAAACACTCAAAATACACAATTCTGGAAATGTCGTTTCTTTTCCCTATATATGATGCTCTGTATGCATTTTGGCTATTCGGTACCTAACAATGTGAAACATACACAAAATACACGCTTTTGGTAATGTTCTCTTTCTCCATATAGAGTGCTATTAACGGGTTTTCGCAATTTTGGTAACTAAGAAACTGAAAAATACTCATAATACACTTTTCTCGTAAAGTCTTTTTCTTTCCCCATAAGGGGTACTTTGTATGGTTTAGGCGTTTTTCCACGTAACAAGCTCAGAAACATTGAAAACACACGTTTTTTGGTAAGGTTATTCTGTTTCTCCATTAACTTTTTTTTTTTTTACATGCGTTTTACGTTTTGTTACGGAACAAGCTCAAAACACTCAAAGCACACCTTTCTGGCAATGTTGATTTTTCTTTTTTCAAATATCAGGTACTTTCTATGCTTTTTAGCGTATTTGTGCCTAACACGCTCATAAACACCCAAAACACGTTTCTGGAAGTGTCATTTCCTTTCCCCATATAGTATGATTTACAAGCATTTTAGCATTTTGGTACCTAACACTGAAAAACTCTCAAAAGACACGTTTTTGGTAATATTATTCTGTTTCTCCATACAGAAAGCTTTTAAGGCGTTTTCGCGTTTTGTTACCTAAGAAGTTCAAAAACACTTATAATTCATGTTTCTCATAATGTCTTTTCGTTTCCCAATATTAGGTGATTTGCATGCATTTTGGAGTTTTAATACATAACAAGAAAAAAAAACTTAAAACACGTTTCTGGTAATGTTTTTCGGTTTTTCTATAAATTTTTTTTCCATGCATTGTAGCGTTTTGGTACGTAAATAACCCCCCTCCCCCCCAAAAAAAAAAAATAAATAAATAAAATAAAATAAAAGACACTTTTTTTGTTTTTGTTTTCCCATATAGTGAGCTTTCCAGACTTTTTAGTGTTTTGATGCATAACACGCCCATAAACACTGAAAAGACATTTCTAGAAATGTCGTTTCGTTTTCTCATACATGGTGCTTTACATGCATTTTGGCGTTTTGGTAAATAACAATGTGAAAACACTCAAGATACACGTTTTTGGTAAAGTTATTTTATTTCTCCATATAGAGTGCTATTCATGCGTTTTTGCGTTTTGATACCTAAAAAGCACAAAAACACTCATAATACACGTTTCTAATAATGTCCTTTCGAATTCTGATATAGGGTACTTTGCATGCATTTTGGCGATTTCTACCTAACAAACTTACAAACACTGATTTTTTTTTTTTTTGTAATGTTATTCTGTTTCTCGCTGAAAGGTGTTTTGCATGCATTGTAGAGTTTTGGTGCCTAAATAGCTCAAAAACAATGTGAAAACAATCAAAACACACGTTTTTTTGGTAATATTGTCATATTTCTCCATTAAGAGTGCTATTCATGGATTTTAGCATTTTGGTACCTAAAAACCTTAAAAACACTCGTAATAAACGTTCCTCGTAATGTCTGTTCGTTTCCCCATATAGGGTACTTTGCGTGCATTTTGGCGTTTGTCTACGTAACAACGAAAAAGAAAAGAAACATTCAAAATAAAGTTTTTTTGATAAAATTATTAGGTTTTTCCATAAAAGGTATTTTGCATGCGTTTTAGCGTTTTGGTAGGTGAGTAGCTAAAGAAAGATTCAAATGAGACGTTTTTTTGGTAATGTTGTTTTGTTTTCCCATATAGTTTTTTTTTCCATATATATATATATATATATATATATATATATATATATATATATATATATATATATATATATATATATATATATATATATATATATATATATATATATATATATATATATATATATATATATATATATATATATATATATATATATATATATATATATTATCCTTTTGGTGCCTAACACGCTCATAAACACTCAAAATAAACGTTTAATTTTTCTTTATATAAATATAGGGTGCTTTGCATGCATTTTGGGGTTTTGTTACCTAACAATATGAAATACACTGAAAAATATACGTTTTTGGTAGGTAATGTTGTTCTGTTTTTCCATATAGAGTGCTATTCTTGCGTTTTATTGCTCTGGTCCTAAAAAAAAAACTCCAAAATTCTCGTCATACACATTTCTTGTAACGCCCTTTTGTTTTTCCATATGTGGTACTTTACATGGATTTTGACGTTTTTCTAGGTAAGAAGCTCAAAAACAACCAAAATACTTGTTTTTGGGAATGTTTTTCTGTTTCTCCTTAAATGGTGTTTTCCATGCGTTTTAGCGTTTTGGAACGTAAGAAACTAAAAACACACAAAATTCACGTTTTTGCTTATGTTGTTTTGTATTCCCATATAAAGTGCTTTCCATGCTTTTTAGTGTTTTGGTGACTAACATGCAAAAAAAAAAAAAAAAGGACTGAAAAGAGTTATTTGTATTGTCGTTTCTTTTCTCCATATAAGGGGTATTGGATGCATTTTGGCGTTGTGGTACCTAAGAATGTGAAAAACATTCAAAATAATTTTTTTTTTGTAATATTCTGTTCCTCCATATGGAGGGCTATTAACCCGTTTTCGCGTTTTAGTACTTAAGAAGGTCAAAAACATTCATAATACGCGTTTCTTGTGGTATCTTTTTCTTTCCCCATATTGAGTACTTTGTATTCATTTTGAAGTTTTTCTACCTAAAGAGCTAAAAACACTCAAAATACATTTCTTTTTTTTAGAATGTTGTCCTGTTTCTCTATAGAAGATGTTTTTGAGGCGTTTTAGCTCTTTGGAACGTAAGTATCTGAAAAAAAAAACACTCAAACACATGATTTTTGGTTAAGTTGTTTTGTTTTCATACGCAGGGTGATTTCCATGCTTTTTAGCAATTTTGGTGCCTAACACGCTCATAAACACTTTAAAGAAACTGGCATTCTGACGTTTGGTACCTAGCAACGTAAAAAAAAAAAAATAAATAAATAAATAAATAAACGTTTTTGGAAATTTTTTTTTTTTCCCCTCCATGTAAAGAAGTGGGGAATCTTACAAGACGCATTAGTTGGAGCAACAAAAGAGATCGTACTTAAAACAAGAAAAAGAGCAAGACAGAAATGGATGACACCTGAAATTTTGGAGACTTACAAAGACAATCGCGCAAGGTATATTGAGCTGGATAGGGAAATAAAAACGAAGTGCATACAAAGAAAAGAAGAATGGCTGATCGAAAAATGAAAAGATATAGAACAAATTGCAAATGTAAATCAGTCTTATGTATGAAAAGGTGAGAGAGCTAACAGGGAAGAAGAAACCAACAAGAGGTTCTGTAATTATGGACAAACAAGAAAATCTGTTGATGGAGGTTGATAAAATAGTGAAAAGATGGGAAGAATACACACAAGACTTGTATAATGATGAAAGAGGAGCTATCTCAGAATTTGAAGGTGTTTTAGAAGGACCATCAATTCTAAAAGGCAGTCATAGGAAATATGAAAAAAATGGTAAAGCTGCGGGTGAAGATGGAATGGTGATAGAGATGGTACAAGCAGCGAGTGATTTGGTTGTGGATAAGATAACGGAGTTAGCAAACAAAATATATGAGACGGGATATGTGCCAAAAGCCATGCAAGAGGCAATATTCATAAACATCCCCAAGAAGATGGGAACTGCTGAATGTGAAAAACATAGAACAATTACTATTATAAGTCAGATGGGAAAGATAATTCTTGAAGTATTGAGAAATAGATTGAAGAGAAAGGTTGAGGAAAATGTAGTAAAAGAACAGTTTGGTTTTAGGAAAGGGATGGGTACCAGCAATGCCATTTTATGCTTAAGAAATATTATTGAGCGGACAGTGGAGATGCAGAAGGATCTATATATGTGCTTTTTGTCGATTATGAAAAAAAAAGCATTTGATACAGAAAGGCATGAAGAACTTGTGAGAATACTTAAGGAAACAGGTGTGGATGGTAAGGACATAAGGTTGATAGCAAATTTGTACTGGAATGAAAAAACAGCTGTGAAAGTGGGAGAAATGAAGTCAGAATGGGTAAATATAAGGAGAGGAGTGAGGCAGGGGTGTGTACTTTCCCCAGACCTCTTCTCCTTGTACGGACAGAAAATGCATGGAAAATTTAATAGAGTTGGAGGGAGTGAGAATTGGAGGAGGAAACGTGACAAATATATGGTATGCTGATGATACAGTTCTTTTGGCAGACTCGGAGGAAAAGCTGCAAAGGCTTGTGGATGAGGTACAAGAAGCAAGTGAGGAGAGAGGTCTGAAGATAAACACAAAGAAGACGGAAGTCTTGGGAGTAACAAAGAGAGGACAAAGGCTCAGAGTAAGGATATATATTGGTGGAAGGCAGATTAAACAGGTTCGAGAATTTGAATATTTGGGGAGTATTGTGTCAGAGGAAGCAGACTGTGAAAAGGAAATAAAGAAGAGAATCAGGTTGGCTAAAACTGCTTTTATAAATATAAGAACTTTGATAACAAATTTGAGTATGAATATGAAATTGAAAATCAGACTATTGAAATGCTACTTGTTGTCAGTTTTATCATATGGTTGTGAAACATGGACTATTAAAAAGAAAATGGAAAAGAAGTTGGAGGCTGCTGAGATGCGGTTCCTGAGAAGATTGCAAAGGATTCCATGGACAGCAAGAGTGACAAATGAGGAAGTGCTAAGACGTGCAGGAGTGGAGAAAGACTTGATTATTACTTGTATTAGGAGGAGGCAGTTGCAGTTTTTGGGACACATTCTGAGAGATGGAGGATTGGAAAGAGATTGTTTGCTGGGGAGGATTGATGGGAGAAGAGCAAGAGGAAGGCAAAGAAAGAAATATATGGAGACCTTGCTGGAAAGTATTAACATGGGATGGAACACCGAGGATCTGGTTAGGATGGCAGAAAGAAGAGAGGATTGGCGCTCCATGATCGCTGACGTCACATGACAAGCACTTCGGTAAGGTAAGGTAAGAGTGCTGCTATTCATGTGTTGTTGCGTTTTAGTACCTAGGAAGCTAAAAAAACACTCATAATATATGTTTCTCGTAATGTCTTTTCGTTTCCCCATATTGGGTGGTTTGTATGCGTTTTGGCGTTTTGGTACGTATCTGTGTGAAAAACACTCATAATACACTTTTTTTGGTAATGTTGTTATTTTCTCCATATAGAGTGTTATTTATACTTTTTAGCGCTATGGTATCTAAGAAGCTCAAAAACACTCATAATACATGTTTTTTCGTAATGTACTTTCGCGTCCCTACATAAGGTACTTTGCAGACATTTTGACGTTTTTGTAAGTAACAAGATCGAAAAAAAAAACGTTTCTTGAAATGGTATCCTGTTTCTTCAAAAAAAAGTGTTTTGCATTCATTTTAGCGTAAGTAGCGTAAGTGCTCAAAAACACTCATAAAACATGTTTTTGGTACTCTTGTCTTGTTTTTCCATATAGGGAGCTTTCCATTTTTTTTTTTTTAGCGTTTTGGTATCTCATACCCTTATAAACATGTTTCGTTTCTCTCTAGATGGTACTTTGCATGCAATTTTACATTTTGGCACATAACAATGTAAAAAACACTCAAAATATACGTTCTCTTTCTCCTTATAGAATGCTATTGATGCGTTTTCGCGTTTTGGTAGCTAAGAAGCCCTAAAACGCTCATAATACACATTTCTCATAATGTCTTTTTGTTTCCTTACATAGATACTTTGCATGTTCTTTTTACGTAGCAAGTAAAAAAAAGGGAAATATACGTTTTTTGTAATGTTATTCTGTTTTTCCATAAAAGGTGTTTTGCAAGCATTTAAGCGTCTTGGTATGTAAACAGCTTAAAAACCTAAAAGACACATTTTATTAA
Source organism: Scylla paramamosain (assembly GCF_035594125.1). Classification (NCBI taxonomy): domain Eukaryota; kingdom Metazoa; phylum Arthropoda; class Malacostraca; order Decapoda; family Portunidae; genus Scylla; species Scylla paramamosain. The sequence goes on along the minus strand of NC_087164.1, from coordinate 2,841,984 downwards.
TGTTGTTTTGTTTTCCCATATACGTTGCTTTACATTCTTTTCATCATATTGGTGCCTAACACACTCTTTAAAATACAGATTTTTGTAATGTTGTTCTGTTTCTTTATATATAGTGTTATTCATGCTTTTTTAGAGTTTTGGTACCTAAAAAGCTAAAAACACTTATAATAGATGTTTCTCGTAATTTCCTTTCGTATCCCCATATAGGGTACTTTGCATGCATTTTTGCGCTTTTTGTACGTAATATACAAAAAAAAAAAAATCAAAATACTCGTTTCTGGGAATGTTAGTCTTTCTCCTCAAAGGGTGTTTTGCATGCATTTGAGGGTTTTATTACATGAATAGCTCAAAAGATCCGAACCACAACTTTTTTTTTTTTCCATATATGAACCTTTTGTTGCTTTTTTAGCGTTTTGGTACCTAACACAGTCAAAACACTCAGAAGATATTTTTCTGGAGATGTCATTTCGTTTCCCCATTGATGGAGCTCTGCATGCATTCTCGTGTTTTTGTACATAGCAATGTGAAAAACAAAAATAAACGATTTTGGTAATATTGTTCTGTTTCTCCAAATAGAGTGCTATTCATGCATTTTCGTGTTTTTTTATTTTTTTTTTTATTTAGGAAGGATACTGGCCAAGGGCAACAAAAATCTAATAAAAAAAATGCCCACTGAAATGCCAGTCCCAGTTTTGGTACATAAGAAGTTCAAAAACACTCACAATACACGTTTCTCGTAATGTATTTTTCTTTCCCCATATTGGTTACTTCCCAGGAATTTTTGGCGTTTTTTTACGTAACAAGCTAAAAGAAAAAAATAAATAAAATACACGTTAGTGTTATTCTGTTTTTCCATAAAGGATGTTTTGGATGCGTTTAAGCATTTTTATATGTAAGTAGATTAAAAATTTTTTTAAAGTTTATTTCTAATATTCTTTTGTTTTCTCTTATAGGGTGCTTTTCATGCTTTTTACCGTCTTGGTGCCTCACACGCTAATAAACTTTGAAAAGAAACGTTTCTGTAAATGTTGTTTCTTTTCTTCATATGGTATGCTTCGTATGTATTTTGGCGTTGTGGTACCTATCAACGTGAAAACACTCAAAACATATGTTTTTTGATAATGTTGTTCTGTTTCTCCATATGTTTTAGCGTTTTGGTACCTAAGAAGCTCAAAAACACAATACACGTTTCTCTTAATGTGTTTTCTTTTCCCCATATAGGGTACTCTGCATGAATTTTAGCGTTTTTGTACGTAACAAACTCTCAAAATACACGTTTTTTGTAAAATTGTTGTGTTTCACCATAAAGGATGTTTTGCATGCGTTTTAGCGGTTTGGTACTTAGGTAGCTAGAAAACTCTCAAAATACACGCTTTTGGTTGTATTGATTTGTTTTCCCATTTAGGGTGTTTTCCATGCTTTTTAGTGTTTCGGTGCCTAATATGCTCAAAACACTCAAAAGACACGTTTCTGATCATGACGTTTCGTTTCCTCACATACGGGGCTTTGCATACTTTTTGGCTTTTTATTACTTAATAATGTAAGAAACGCTCAAAATGCCCGTTTTTGTTATTTATTTATTTTATTTTTTTTCCATATAGAGAGCAATTCATTCGTTTTGGTAACGGGTTTTGGTATTGTTATTCTGTTCTCAATAAATGGTATTTTGCATTTTATCGTTATTTATTTATATTTATTTTGCGTTTTATCGTTTTGGTACGTAAGAAGTACAAAACACTCAAAATATACTTTTTTCGTAGTGTTTTGTGTTCCCATATAGGTTGATTCACATGCTTTTTAGCGTTTCGGTGCTTACACGCTGAAAAACACTCAAAACATACGTTTTTATAAAATCTCGTTTCCTTTCCCCAAATAGGGTACTTTGTATGCATTTTAGCGTTTTGGTAATTAGCAATGTGAAATACACTCAAGATACACGTTTTTGGTTATGATATTCTGTTTCTCCGTATAGAGTGTTATTCATGCATTTTTCCTTTTTGGTACCTGAGAAGAAAAAAACACTCATAATAAATGTTTCTGGTAATGCCTTTTCGTTTCCCCCTATAGAGTACTTTGTATATATTTTGCTATTTTTTACGTAACAAGCTCAGAAATACTAAAAAGACACCTTTTTGGTAAAGTTATATGTTTCTCCATAAAGAGTCTTTTGCATGCAGTTTAACTTTTTGGTACGTAAGTTGCTCAAAAACACTGAAAAGAGACGTTTTCGGTAATTTTTTTTTCCTATATAGGGTGCTTTCTATGTTTTTTTTCTTTTTATTGTTTTCGTGCCTAGCACGCTCTTAAACACTCAAAAGATACATTTCTAAAATCTCGTTTCCTTTCCCATTATAGGGCGCATTGTATGCATTTTTGTTTTTTTGGTACCTAATAATGCAAAATACCCTTAAAATACATGTGTTTGGTTATGTTTTGTTTCTCCATAAAGAGTGCTATTCATGTGTTTTAGGATTTTGGTACGTAAAAAGCTCAGTAACTCTCACGTTTCTCGTAATGTCTTTTCGATTCCCCTTATAGAGTATTTTGCATGCATGTAGACATTTTTCTACGTAACAAGCTCAGAAAAAAACATTCAAAATACACGTATTTGGTAATATTATACTGCTTCTCCATAAAAGGGTTTATTTCATGCATTTCAGCATTTTGGTGCGTAAGTAGCTCAAAACACTGAAAAGAGACGTTTTTGTAATGTTCTTTTATTTTCTAATATATGGTGCTTTCCATGTTTTTCATCGTTTTGGTGCCTAGAATGCCTATAAAACTCGAAAAACACGTTCCTGGAAATTACATATCGTTTTTTCATATAAGATGCTTGGCATGCAATTTGGCGGTTTTTTTTTTACCTAACAATGTGAAATGCACTGAAAATACATGTTTTTGTCAATGGTTTTGTGTTTCTCCGCTTAGTTCGGGTTTTGGTACCTAAGGAGCTCAAAAACATATAATACATGTATCTCGTAATGTCCATTCCTTTACCCACATATTTTATATCCATGTATTTTGGCGTTTTTGTACGTAACAAGCTCATAATCACTTAAATACAAGTTTTTGTTAATGTTATTCTGTTTCCCTTAAATTATGTTTTGTATGTGTTTTCTCGATGTAAAGTGCTATCCATGCGTTTTATCATTTTGGTACCTAAGAAGCTGAAAAACTCATAGTACATGTTTCTCGTAATGTCTTTTCGTTTAACCATATAGAGTGCTTTGCATACATTTTGGAATTTTTCTACGTACCAAGCTAAAAAACAAACAAAATACACGTTTTAGGAAAAGTTATACTGTTTCTCCATTAAGGGTTTTTTGCATGTGTTTCAGTGTTTTAGTACGTAAGTAGCTCAAAAAAACCCTGAAAAGAGACGTTTTTGGTAATATTGTCTCATTTTCCCATAAAGAATAGCACTCTCATAAACATTCAAAAGTCACGTTTCTGGAAAACTAGTTTCCTTTCGCCCTATAGGGTGTTTGCATGTTTTTCTTTTGAGTTTTGGTACCTAACAATATAAAACACTCAAAATAACACGTTTTTGGTAATGTTGTTCTTTTCTCTCTATAGAGTAATACTCATGCCATTTAGCGTTTTGGTACCTAAAAAGCTAAAAAAAAAAAAAACACTTATAACATACGTTTCTCGTGATGTCTTTTCATTTCCCCATATATGGTACTTTGCATGCATTTTGGCGTTTTTCTATGTAACAAGCTGAAAAACACAAAATGTACTTATTTTTGTTAACATTATTCTTTTCCTCCATAAAAAGTGTTTTAGCTTTTTGGTACGTAAGAAGTAGGAAAAAAAAAAAAACTCAAAAGACACGTTTTTAGTAAATTTTTGTTTTATTCCCGTATCGGGTGATTTCCATTCCTTTCAACGTTTTGGTGCCACACCCAAAAACACTTAAAAGACACGTTATTGTTAATGTTTCGTTTCCCAATATAGAAAACTTTCAATGCATTTGGTATTTTGGTACCTAATAATGTGAAAAACATTCAAAATACACGTTCTTGGTAATGTTCTGTTTCTTGATATAGAGTGCTATTTATGGGTTTTAGCATTTCGGTACCTAGAAAGATAAAAAAAAAAAAAGAAAATCACATAACACACGTTTCTCGTAATATCTCTTCGTTTTCCTATATAGAGTAATTTGCATGCTTTTTTGCATTTTTCTACCTAACTAGCTAAAAAATATCAAAATAAACGTTTTTAGTAAAAATATCCTGTTTCTCCATAAATGTTTTTTTTGTATGCGTGTCAACGTTTTGGTAGCTCAAGAACACTAAAAAGTAGAAAAAAAAAAAAATGGTAATGTTGCGCTGTTTTCCCATATAGTGTGTTTTCATGCTTTTTTTTTTTTTTTAATCTTTTAGGTGTCTAGCACGCTCATAAACAATCAAAAGACACGTTTCTGGAAATTTCGTTTATTTCGCTATATAGGGTGCTCTGCAGGCATTTTGAAATTTTAGTACCTAACAATTTTAATACACTCAAAATACACGTTTATGGTAATGTTGCTCTGTTGCTCTTTATAGAGTGCTATTCTTGCCTTGTAGCGTTTTGGTACCTAAGAAGCTCAAAAAGACTCTTAATAAACGTTTCTCGTAATGTCTTTTCATTTTTCCATATAGGGTACTTTGCATAGATTTTTGCGTTTTTTAAAGTAACAAACTCAAAAACACTTAGAGTATTTGTTTTTGGATATGTTATTCATATTCTCCAAGAAGGCTGTTTTGCATGCTTTTTAGCGTTTTGGTACGTAATTGGCTCAAGAAACACAGAAAAGACACGTTTTTGATAATATTGTTTTGTTTTCCAATATAGTGTGCATTCTATGCTTTTTAGTGTTTGGGTGGCTGGCACGCTCATAAACACTCAAAACACAGGTTTCTGGAAATCCCGTTTCCTTTCCCCATATAGAGTGCTTTACGTGCATTTTGGCGTTTTGATACACGTTTTTGGTAATGTTCTTATGTCTTTATATACAGTGCTATTTCGCGTTTTGATACCCAAGAAGCTCAAAAACACTCATAATAAATGTTTCACGTAATGTCTTTTCCTTTCCCCATATAGAGTACTTTGCATCGATTTTGGCGTTTTTCCACGTAACGAGCTACAAAAGACACTCAAAATGATTATTTTTTGGTAATGTCATACTGTTTCTCTATAAAGGGTGTTTTGCATGTGTTTTAGCGTTTTTTTTTTTTTTTTTTTGCGCAAGTAGCTCAAAACATTGAAAAAAGAGACGTTTTTGGTAACGATGTTTTGTTTTCTAATATAGGGTGGTTTACATGCTTTTTAGCGTTTCGGTGCCTATCACGCTCATGAACACTCAAAAGACAGGTTCCTCGAAATCTTGTTTCCTTTCCCCATATAGCATGCAGTTTGGCGGTTTGATAATTAACAAAGGGAACAACAAAAATACACGTTTTTGGCAATGTTGTTCTGTTTCTTCATATAGAGTGCTATTCATATGTTTTCGCGTTCTGTTACCTAAGAAGCTTTCTTTATATAGGGTACTTTCCATGCATTTTGGTGTTTTTTTATACGTCACAGGCTCAAAAACACTCGGAATAATATTTTTTTTAATGTTATTTTGTTTCTCAATAAAGAGTTTTTTGCATGCGGTTTATCTTTTTGGTAAGAAAGAAGCTCAAAAACACTCGAGACACTTTTTTTGTAATGTTTTTTTCCTATTCCCATATATGTTGATTTATATGTTTGTTCAGGCTTTTTGTGCTTAACACGCTCATAAACAAAAAAAAAAAAAAAAAAACACGTTTAAGGAAATGTCAATTATTTTCCCCATATTAGGTTCTTTGCATGCATTTTGGCATTTTGGAACCTAATAATGTGAAATACACTCAAAATACACGCTTTTGGTAATATGTTTTCTTTCTTCATATAGATTCCTGCTTATGTGTATTAACGTTTTGGTACATAAGAAGATGAAAAGCACTCAGAATACACGTCTCTTGTAATATCCTTTTGTTTAACAGCGTAGTGTACTTTGCATCCATTTTAGAGATTTTGTACGTAACAGGATCAAATACACTCAATATATATGTATATATATATATATATATATATATATATATATATATATATATATATATATATATATATATATATATATATATATATATATATATATATATATATATATATTTTTTTTTTATGTAGGAAGGATACTGGCCAAGGGCAACAAAAATCTAATAAACAAAAATGCCCACTGAGATGCCAGTCCCATAAAAGGGTCAAAGCAGTGGTCAAAAATTGGTGGATAAGTATCTTGAAACCTCCCTCTTGAAGGAATTCAAGTCATAGGAAGGTGGAAATACAGAAGCAGGCAGGGAGTTCCAGAGTTTACCAGAGAAACGGATGAATGATTGAGAATACTGGTTAACTCTTGCGTTAGAGAGGTGGACAGAATAGGGGTGAGAGAAAGAAGAAAGTCTTGTGCAGCGAGGCCGCGGAAGGAGGGGAGGCATGCAGTTAGCAAGATCAAAAGAGCAGTTAGCATGAAAATAGCGGTAGAAGACAGCTAGATATGCAACATTGCGGCGGTGAGAGAGAGGCTGAAGACAGTCAGTTAGAGGAGAGGAGTTGATGAGACGAAAAGCTTTTGATTCCACCCTGTCTAGAAGAGCAGTATGAGTGGAACCCCCCCAGACATGTGAAGCATACTCCATACATGGACGGATAAGGCCCTTGTACAGAGTTAGCAGCTGGGGGGGTGAGAAAAATTGGCGGAGACGTCTCAGAACACCTAACTTCATAGAAGCTGTTTTAGCTAGAGATGAGATGTGAAGTTTCCAGTTCAGATTATAAGTAAAGGACAGACCGAGGATGTTCAGTGTAGAAGAGGGGGACAGTTGAGTGTCATTGAAGAAGAGAGAATAGTTGTCTGGAAGGTTGTGTCGAGTTGATAGATGGAGGAATTGAGTTTTTAAGGCATTGAACAATACCAAGTTTGCTCTGCCCCAATCAGAAATTTTAGAAAGATCAGAAGTCAGGCGTTCTGTGGCTTCCCTGCGTGATATGTTTACTTCCTGAAGGGTTGGACGTCTATGAAAAGACGTGGAAAAGTGCAGGGTGGTATCATTAGCATAGGAGTGGATAGGACAAGAAGGTTTAGAAGATCATTAATGAATAATAAGAAGAGAGTGGGTGACAGGACAGAACCCTGAGGAACACCACTGTTAATAGATTTAGGAGAAGAACAGTGACCGTCTACCACAGCAGCAATAGAACGGTCAGAAAGAAAACTTGAGATGAAGTTACAGAGAGAAGGATAGAAACCATAAGAGGGTAGTTTGGAAATCAAAGCTTTGTGCCAGACTCTATCAAAGGCTTTTGATATGTCCAAGGCAACAGCAAAAGTTTCACCAAAATCTCTAAAAGAGGATGACCAAGACTCAGTAAGGAAAGCCAGAAGATCACCAGTAGAGCGGCCTTGACGGAACCCATACTGGCGATCAAATAGAAGGTTGTGAAGTGATAGATGTTTAAGAATCTTCCTGTTGAGGATAGATTCAAAAACTTTAGATAAGCAGGAAATTAAAGCAATAGGACGGTAGTTTGAGGGATTAGAGCGGTCACCCTTTTTAGGAACAGGTTGAATGTAGGCAAACTTCCAGCAAGAAGGAAAGGTAGATGTTGACAGACAGAGCTGAAAGAGTTTGACTAGGCAAGGTGCAAGCACGGAGGCACAGTTTCGGAGAACAATAGGAGGGACCCCATCAGGTCCATAAGCCTTCCGAGGGTTTAGGCCAGCGAGGGCATGGAAAACATCATTGCGAAGAATTTTAATAGGTGGCATGAAGTAGTCAGAGGGTGGAGGAGAGGGAGGAACAAGCCCAGAATCGTCCAAGGTAGAGTTTTTAGCAAAGGTTTGAGCAAAGAGTTCAGCTTTAGAAATAGATGTGATAGCAGTGGTGCCATCTGGTTGAAGTAGAGGAGGGAAAGAAGAAGAAGCAAAGTTATTGGAGATATTTTTGGCTAGATGCCAGAAATCACGAGGGGAGTTAGATCTTGAAAGGTTTTGACATTTTCTGTTAATGAAGGAGTTTTTGGCTAGTTGGAGAACAGACTTGGCATGGTTCCGGGCAGAAATATAAAGTGAATGAGATTCTGGTGATGGAAGGCTTAAGTACCTTTTGTGGGCCACCTCTCTATCATGTATAGCACGAGAACAAGCTGTGTTAAACCAAGGTTTAGAAGGTTTAGGACGAGAAAAAGAGTGAGGAATGTACGCCTCCATGCCAGACACTATCACCTCTGTTATGCGCTCAGCACACAAAGACGGGTCTCTGACACGGAAGCAGTAGTCATTCCAGGGAAAATCAGCAAAATACCTCCTCAGGTCCCGCCAACTAGCAGAGGCAAAACGCCAGAGGCACCTTCGCTTAGGGGGATCCTGAGGAGGGATTGGAGTGATAGGACAAGATAAAGATATGAGATTGTGATCGGAGGAGCCCAACGGAGAAGAAAGGGTGACAGCATAAGCAGAAGGATTAGAGGTCAGGAAAAGGTCAAGAATGTTGGGCGTATCTCCAAGACGGTCAGGAATACGAGTAGGGTGTTGCACCAATTGCTTTAGGTCATGGAGGATAGCAAAGTTGTAGGCTGGTTCACCAGGATGGTCAGTGAAGGGAGAGGAAAGCCAAAGCTGGTGGTGAACATTGAAGTCTCCAAGAATGGAGATCTCTGCAAAAGGGAAGAGGGTCAGAATGTGCTCCACTTTGGAAGTTAAGTAGTCAAAGAATTTCTTATAGTCAGAGGAGTTAGGAGAGAGGTATACAGCACAGATAAATTTAGTATGAGGGTGACTCTGTAGTCGTAGCCAGATGGTGGAAAACTCAGAAGATTCAAGAGCGTGGGCACGAGAGCAGGTTAAGTCATTGCGCACATAAACGCAGCATCCAGCTTTGGATCGAAAATGAGGATAGAGAAAGTAGGAGGGAACAGAAAAGGGGCTACTGTCAGTTGCCTCAGACACCTGAGTTTCAGTGAGGAAAAGAAGATGAGGTTTAGAAGAGGAGAGGTGGTGTTCTACAGATTGAAAATTAGATCTTAGACCGCGAATGTTGCAGAAGTTAATGAAGAAAAAGTTGAGGGGGGTATCAAGACACTTAGGGTCGTCGACAGAAAGGCAGTCCGACCTGGGGACATTTATGGTCCCCTCCCCAGATGGGGACTCCGAGGCTGGTGTAGGAGTCGCCATGATTTAAAAATTTTTTTTTGAGTGAAGGGTGTGTGTGTTATTAGGTGCTTGTAGTTTTGTGTGGAGGAAGAGAGTTGTCTTTAGAGGGCAGGCTGTGACTGCCCCCTTGTGTTGTGAGACACAAAGGGAAACGTTCAGTGAGGTCACAGCTGGGTTTAATGATAAGTTCACAGCACCCCCTGAACAGTGCTTCAGACCTCACTGGGAGTAATTATCGTTTCGGCAGGTGTCTACTGCCTCCTCCAGTAATATATATATATATATATATATATATATATATATATATATATATATATATATATATATATATATATATATATATATATATATATATATATATATTTTTTTTTTTTTTTTATGTAGGAAGGATACTGGCCAAGGGCAACAAAAATCTAATAAAAAAAATGCCCACTGAAATGCCAGTCCCTAAAAGGGTCAAAGCAGTGGTCAAAAATTGGTGGATAAGTGTCTTGAAACCTCCCTCTTGAAGGAATTCAAGTCATAGGAAGGTGGAAATACAGAAGCAGGCAAGGAGTTCCAGAGTTTACCAGAGAAAGGGATGAATGATTGAGAATACTGGTTAACTCTTGCGTTAGAAAGGTGGACAGAATAGGAGTGAGAGAAAGAAGAAAGTCTTGTGCAGCGAGGCCGCGGAAGGAGGGGAGGCATGCAGTTAGCAAGATCAGAAGAGCAGTTAGCATGAAAATAGCGGTAGAAGACAGCTAGAGATGCAACATTGCGGCGGTGAGAGAGAGGCTGAAGACAGTCAGTTAGAGGAGAGGAGTTGATGAGACGAAAAGCTTTTGATTCCACCCTGTCTAGAACAGCAGTATGAGTGGAACCCCCCCAGACATGTGAAGCATACTCCATACATGGACGGATAAGGCCCTTGTACAGAGTTAGCAGCTGCGGGGGTGAGAAAAACTGGCGGAGACGTCTCAGAACACCTAACTTCATGGAAGCTGTTTTAGCTAGAGATGAGATGTGAAGTTTCCAGTTCAGATTATAAGTAAAGGACAGACCGAGGATGTTCAGTGTAGAAGAGGGGGATAGTTGAGTGTCATTGAAGAAGAGGGGATAGTTGTCTGGAAGATTGTGTCGAGTTGATAGATGGAGGAATTGAGTTTTTGAGGCATTGAACAATACCAAGTTTGCTCTGCCCCAATCAGAAATTTTAGAAAGATCAGAAGTCAGGCGTTCTGTGGCTTCCCTGCGTGATATGTTTACCTCCTGAAGGGTTGGACGTCTATGAAAAGACGTGGAAAAGTGCAGGGTGGTATCATCAGCATAGGAGTGGATAGGACAAGAAGTTTGTTTTAGAAGATCATTAATGAATAATAAGAAGAGAGTGGGTGACAGGACAGAACCCTGAGGAACACCACTGTTAATAGATTTAGGAGAAGAACAGTGACCGTCTACCACAGCAGCAATAGAACGGTCAGAAAGGAAACTTGAGATGAAGTTACAGAGAGAAGGATAGAAACCGTAGGAGGGTAGTTTGGAAATCAAAGCTTTGTGCCAGACTCTATCAAAGGCTTTTGATATGTCCAAGGCAACAGCAAAAGTTTCACCAAAGTCTCTAAAAGAGGATGACCAAGACTCAGTAAGGAAAGCCAGAAGATCACCAGTCGAGCGGCCTTGACGGAACCCATACTGGCGATCAGATAGAAGGTTGTGAAGTGATAGATGTTTAAGAATCTTCCTGTTGAGGATAGATTCAAAAACTTTAGATAAGCAGGAAATTAAAGCAATAGGACGGTAGTTTGAGGGATTAGAGCGGTCACCCTTTTTAGGAACAGGTTGAATGTAGGCAAACTTCCAGCAAGAAGGAAAGGTAGATGTTGACAGACAGAGCTGAAAGAGTTTGACTAGGCAAGGTGCAAGCACGGAGGCACAGTTTCGGAGAACAATAGGAGGGACCCCATCAGGTCCATAAGCCTTCTGAGGGTTTAGGCCAGCGAGGGCATGGAAAACATCATTACGAAGAATTTTAATACGAGGCATGAAGTAGTCAGAGGGTGGAGGAGAGGGAGGAACAAGCCCAGAATCGTCCAAGGTAGAGTTTTTAGCAAAGGTTTGAGCAAAGAGTTCAGCTTTAGAAATAGATGTGATAGCAGTGGTGCCATCTGGTTGAAGTAGAGGAGGGAAAGAAGAAGAAGCAAAGTTATTGGAGATATTTTTGGCTAGATGCCAGAAATCACGAGGGGAGTTAGATCTTGAAAGGTTTTGACATTTTCTGTTAATGAAGGAGTTTTTGGCTAATTGGAGAACAGACTTGGCATGGTTCCGGGCAGAAATATAAAGTGCATGAGATTCTGGTGAAGGAAGGCTTAAGTACCTTTTGTGGGCCACCTCTCTATCATGTATAGCACGAGAACAAGCTGTGTTAAACCAAGGTTTAGAAGGTTTAGGACGAGAAAAAGAGTGAGGAATGTACGCCTCCATGCCAGACACTATCACCTCTGTTATGCGCTCAGCACACAAAGACGGGTCTCTGACACGGAAGCAGTAGTCATTCCAAGGAAAATCAGCAAAATACCGCCTCAGGTCCCCCCAACTAGCAGAGGCAAAACGCCAGAGGCACCTTCGCTTAGGGGGATTCTGAGGAGGGATTGGAGTGATAGGACAAGATAAAGATATGAGATTGTGATCGGAGGAGCCCAACGGAGAAGAAAGGGTGACAGCATAAGCAGAAGGATTAGAGGTCAGGAAAAGGTCAAGAATGTTGGGCGTATCTCCAAGACGGTCAGGAATACGAGTAGGGTGTTGCACCAATTGCTCTAGGTCATGGAGGATAGCAAAGTTGTAGGCTAGTTCACCAGGATGGTCAGTGAAGGGAGAGGAAAGCCAAAGCTGGTGGTGAACATTGAAGTCTCCAAGAATGGAGATCTATATATATATATATATATATATATATATATATATATATATATATATATATATATATATATATATATATATATATATATATATATATATATATATATATATATTATTCCCATTCCTTATAAAGGGTGTTTTCCAAGTGCTGTAATGTTTTGGTACGTAAGTAGCTCAAAAACACTGAAAAGATACATTTTTGATAATATTGCTTTGTTTTCCCTTGTAGGATGTTTTTTTTTTTTTTTATGATTTTCAGCATTTTGGTGCCTACCATACTTATAAACACTCAAAAGATAGGTGTCTGGAAATGTCTTTTATTCCCCAAAATGCATGCAAAGCACGCTGCTTTGCATGCATTTTGGTGTTTTTTTTACATAAAAATTTAAAATACACTGAAAATAAACGTTTTTTTTTTTTTTTTGTAATGTTATTCTGTTCCTACATGTAGAGTGTTATTTTGGTACCTAAGAAGCTTAAAAACACTCAAACAACATATCTCTCGTAATATTTTCTCGTTTTTTCCTCTTATAAGGTACTTTGCATGCTTTTTTTGCGTTTCTCTACGTAACAAGCTCAAACAAAAATCTCAAAATACTTGTTTTTGGGAATGATAGTATTTTTCTCCTTAAAAGGTGTTTTCCATGGTTTTCAGCGTTTTGGTACGTAAGAAGCTGAAAAACACTCAAAAGACATGTTTTTTGATAATGTTCTTTATTACTTCCAAGTAAGCTTTCCATGCTTTTTAATGTTTTGGTGCCTAACACGCACAAAAAACACCCAAAGGGCCCAAAAAATGCATGGAAAGTACTCTATATGGCGAAACGAAAGAACATTACGAGAAAAGTGTATTATGAATGTTTTTGAGCTTGTTGAGTACCAAAACGATAAAACGCATGATTAACACTGTGTGAAGAAACAGAACAACATAACCAAAAAGTGTTTTATCAGTGTTTTTCACATGGTTATGTACCAAACCGCCAAAATGCATGCAAAGCAGCCTTTATAAGGAAACGAAACGACATTTCCAGAAACATGTCGTTTCAGCGTTTATGAGCGTGTTAGGCACGAAAAAGCTAAAAAGCATAGAAAGCTCCCTATATTAGAAAATAAAACAATACCAAAAACGTGTCTTTTGATTGTTTTTGATCTACTTGCCTACCAAAACGTTAAAACGAACAGAAAAAAAGAGCCTTCATGGAGAAACACAATAACATTACCTAAAAAGAAGTAATTTGGGCATTTTTTCAGCTTCTTACGTACAAAACTGCCCGATATTCATCAAAAGTACCCTATTCGAAGGGAAATTACGAGAAACGGTATTAAAACGCGAAAACGCATCAATATCAATAAGAAGCTCAAAAACTCTCATACGAGTAATACTTGTTTCTCGTAATGCCTTTTCATTTCCCCATATAGGGTACTTCGCATGCATTTTAGCGATTTTGTACGTAATAAGTTAAAAACTCTAAACACTGAACACTGAACCATGTTGTTTTCCATTCTCATACAGAGTGACTTCCATGCTATTTAACATTTTGGTGTCTAACACGCTCAAAAACACTCGAAAGACACGTTTCTGATAATGTAGTTTCGTTTTGCAGTTTGGCGTTTTGGTACCTTATAATATATAAACACTCAAAATACGTTTTTATATATTTTATTATATTTCTCTATATACAGTGATATTTATGCGTTTTATCGTTCTGATAGCTAAGAAGCTAAAAAAAAAACTCTCTTAATACCTATGTTTCGTTATGTCTTTTCGTTTTCCTATGAAGAGTGGTTTGCATTGCATTTTTTTCTATGTAACAAGCTCAGAAACAAAATAAAAAAAAATTTCGTAAAGGTATACTGTTTCTCCATAATGGGTATTTTTCATGGTTTTCATGGGTTTGGTACATAAATACCCGAAAAACACTGAAAAGTGACTTTTTTGCAACATTGTTTTCTTTTACGTGCTTTTTATCGTTTTGGTGCCTAGAACGTTCATAAACACTCGAAAAACACATTTCTGGTAATCTCATTTCCTTTTCTCACATAGAGAATTTTATATGTATTTTGGCATTTTGATATCTAACTGTGAAATACACTCAAAATACACGTTTTTTTGTCATGATAATGTTTCTCCATATAGACTCATATTGTTACTTTTTATCCTTAAAAACACCAATAATACACGTTTGTCTTAATTTTTTTTCCATATCAGGTACTTTACGTGCGTTTTTTTTTCGTTTTTTGTACATAAGCTCAAAAACAAAATAGTTGTTTTAAGTAATATTATTCTATTTCTCTAAAAAAGGTTGTTTTGCTATGTATTTTAGCCGAAAAACACTGGAAAGATGCTTTTATGTAAAATTTGTTATCCCATATGATAGGTTTTCCATGCATTTTGGCGTTTTGATAATTATTGGGAAAACACTAAAATATACATGTTTTTGGTAATGCTTTTCTGTTCCTCGATATAATGCGTTTTAAGATTTTTTTACTTAAGAAGCTAAAAAAAAAAACACTCATAATACACATCTCTCGTAATGTCCTTTCTATTCTCCATATATGATCCTTTGCATCCATTTTAGTGTTTTTGTGCGTAACATGCTAAAAAAAAATTACTTTTTTTTTTGGTAATGTCATTCTGTTTCTCCATAAAGGGTCTTTTAAATACGTTTTAGCGTTTTGGAAGGTAAGCTGCAAACACTCAAAAAACACGCTTTTGGTAATGTTTTTTTTATTTTTTTATTCTCATATTGGGTGATTTCCATGTTTTTTCTTTTTTTTCTTTTTAGCAATTTAGTGCCTAACATGCATAAAAAAAAAAAAAACACGCAAATGATATGTTTCTTGGAATGTCGTTTTGTTTCCCTTTATAAGTACTTTTCCATGCATTTTCCTACGTAAGAAGTTCAAAAACACTAGTTTTTGGTAAAATTACGCTGTTTCTCGACGAAGGATTTTTTTTTTACATTGTTTTCAGCGTTTTGGTACATATCTAGCTCGAAAACACTAAAAAGAGACGTTTTTGGTAATATTGTTATATTTTACCATATACGGTGCTTCCCATGCTTTTTTTTTTTTTTTTTATCGTTTTGGTGCCTAAAACGCTCATAAAAACCCTCTAAAGACACATTTCTGAAAATCTTGTTTCCTTTCCCCAATACAGGGTGCTTTGCATGCATTTTAGGGTTTTGATACCTAACTGTGAAATGTACTCGAAATACACGTTATTGGTCATGATATTGTGTTTCTCCACATATTGATGCGTTTCATTGTTTAGGTACCTATGAACCTCAAAAACACCCATAATACACGTTTCTCGTAATGTCTTTTCGTTACCCATTATAAAGTACTTTGGATGCATTGTGGGCGTTTTTGTACGTAACAAGCTAAAAACACTCAAAAATACTTGTTTTTGTTATTGTTACTCCGTTTCTCCATAAAGTGAGTTTTTCCATACATTTTATCGTTTTGGTAGGTAACTCAAAAACTCTCAAAAGACACTTTTCCTGTAAAGTTCTTTCCTCATTTGGTCGGCTTTGGAAGCATTTTGGCGTTTGGTACCTAATAATGGGTAAAAAAAAACAAAAAAAAAAACATTAAAATAACGCGTTCTTGGTAATGTTGTTGTTTCTCGATATAGAGAGTTGTTTCTACGTTTTACCATTTAAGTAAGGGAAGAAGCTCAAAAGCTCTCACAATACACGTTTCCTGTTGTCGTTTCCCTATATAAAGTGGTTTTCATGCGTTTTGTCATTTTTGTACGCAGCAAGCTCAAAAACATTCCAAATAAACGTTTTTTGGTAAAGTTATGATGTTTCTCCACACACACACACAAGAAAAAAAAATGCATTCTTTTCAGAGTTTTGGTACATAAGTTTGATAGAATATTGTTTTGTTAGAATACAATATTTTTTTTTTTTTTATCGTTTAGAGGCTCAAAATACACGTTTCTGAAAGTATTTCTTTTTCTTTCCTCATATAGAGTGTATTAAAGCGTTTTCGCGTCTTCGTACCTAAGGAAATCAAGAACATTCATAATCCTCTTTCCTTGTAATGTCATTTCGATTCTTCATAGGAAATACTTTGCATTGCATGCATTTTGGCGTTTTTCTACGTAAAAAGCTCAAAGACACTCAAAATAGTTTTTTTTTTTTTTTTTTTTTGTAATGTTATCATGTTTCTCCATGAAAGGTCTTTTGCATATGATTTTGGATTTTGGTAGGTGAAAAGCTCAAAGGTACATTTTTTTTTTGTAATGGTATTTTGATTTTCCTTTTAGGGTGCTTTCCATGCTTTTTTTGGTGTGTGTGTTTTCGTACCTAGCACGCTCATAAAAACTCAAAAGACACGTTTCTGTAATTCTCGTTTCTTTTCCCATATAGAGTTCTTTGTATACAATTTGGCGTTTTGGTAACTAACAATGTGAAAAACACACAATTTTTCGTTGTTATTTTTCTCCATATAGAGTGGTTTTTATGTTTTTTTACGCGTTTTGGTAAAAAAAAAAAGCTCAAAAATACTCATAATACACTTTTCTCGTAATGTCTTTTTGTTTCCATATAGGGTAATTTCATGATCTTGGCATTTTTCTACGTATGAAACTCAAAAACACTTAATATACACGATTTTTTTTGGGGGTAAATGTATACATTTTTTTTTTATTACATACGTTTTAGCGTTTTAGTACGTAACTTTATAAACAATGAAAAGACACGTTTTTGGTAATGTTGTTTTGTTTTCATAAACACTAAAAAGACGTTTCTTAAAATATCGTTACCTTTGCCAAATATAGGGTGCTTTGCATGCATTTTGGCGTTTTGTCACTTCAAAATATGAAATGCACTTAAAATACACGTTTTTGATAATGTTGTTCTGTTTCTCTCTATATAGAGTCCTACTCATGCAAATCTGAAAAAAAAACACTCAATACAAGTTTCTCGTTATGCCTTTACCAATCCATATTGCATTGTACATTGCATGCATATTGACCTAATATGCTGAAAAAGACACTAAAATTTATTTTTTTTTGGTAATGGTAATGCTTCTAGTTTTTTTTTTTCATGCGTTTTATCGTTTTGTTACCTAAATAGCTGAAAACAGACTCAAAATGTACAATATAAGTAATGTTGTTTCGTTTTCCCATATAAGGTGTATTCCATTCTTTTTAGCATTTTCGTGCCTAACATGCACAAAAACACACACACAAAAAAAAAACATTTCTTGTAATGTTGCTTCGTTCCTGAATATAAAGAGTTTTGCATCCATTTTGTCGTTTTCATATCTTACAATACGAAAAACACTTAAAATACACGTTTTTAGTAATGTTGTTGTGTTTCTGAATAGGAAGTGTTATTACTTTTCCTCATTTTTGGTACCTAAAAAGCTAAAAACATCCATTATACATGTTTTTCGTAATGCATTTTTGTTTCCCCATATAGAATACTTTGTATGCGTTTCTGAGTTTTCCAAGTAACAAGCCGAAAACACTCAGAACACTTTTTTTTTTTTTAATGTTATTCTGTTTCTCCATAAAAGGTGTTTTGCATGAGTTTTAGCGTAAAAAGTAAAAACAAAACTCTCAAAAGACTCGTTTTTCGTAACGTTTTGTATTCCGCTATAAGGTAATTTTCCATGCTTTTCAGCGTTTTGTTGCTTAACGTGCTGAAAAACACATAAATACACGTTTCTCGTTTCTTGTAATCACGTTTCATTTTCGTATATAAAGGCTTTTCAGGTATTTTTGGTAATGTAAAAAGCACTCAAAATGCGTGTTTTTAGTAATGTCGTTCTGTTTTTCCATATATTATCGTCTTTTTCCGTTTTGGTACCTAAGAAGCTTAAAAACACTTTCTCGTAATGTCTTTTCGTTTCATCATTGAGAGTACTTTGCACGGTTTTTTTTTTTTTTGTACGTAACAAACTCAGAAAACAATTGAAATACAAGTTTAAATAAAGTTATTGTGTTTCTGAATAAAGCATATTTATATGCGTTTTAGCTTTTGGAAACGTAAGTAGCTCACAAACACTGAAAAGAGACATTTTTTGTAATGTTGTTTTGTTTTCCCAGATATAGTGGACACACAAAGCGTTTTCGCTTTTATCGTTTTGGTGCCTAGCACGCTCATCAACACTGGAAAGACACTTCTGGAAAACTCGTTTCGCCATTTAGGGTGCATTACATAGACAATGGCGTTTTGGTACCTAACAATGTGAAATACTCGTATACTTAAAAGACACGTTTTTGGTAATGTTTTGTTTCTCCAAAGAGATCGCTAGTCATGCGATTTCTCGTTTTTGTACCTAAGAAGCCCCCCAAAAAAACACTAAGAAATGGTTCTCGCAATCCCCTTTCGTCTAAACATATAGGGAACTTTGGATGCATTTTGCCAGTTTTGTACGTAAAAAACCTGAAAACAGTCAAAATATTTGTTTTTGGTAAAATTATTCTGTTTCACCATGAACTGTGTTTTATATGGGTTTTATCGTTTCAGTACGTAAGAAGATTAAAAACACTCAAAAGACATGTACGTAACGTTGTTTTGTATTCTTATATAAGGTGATTTCCATGCTTTTAAGCGTTTTGGTAACTAACACGCTCAAAAACACTGAAGAGACACGTTTCTGGTAATGCTGTTTCGTTTCCCCATATATGAACCTTTATTGCCTCGTGCTGTTTTGCTACCTAATAATGTGAGAAAACACTCAAAATACATGTTTTTGGTAATGTTGTTAGTTTTTCGATATAGAGTACTATTCATTCGTTTTAGGATTTTGGTACCTAAGAAGATAAAAAAAAACTCATAATACACGCTTCTCGTAATTTCTCGTTTCCCCGTATAGAGTAAATTGCATTCATTTTTACTTTTCAACGTAACAAGCTCAAAACATTTAAAACACATATTTTTTTATAAAGTTATTGTGTTTATGAAGGGTGTTTTTGCATGTAATTTAGAGTTTTGGTACGTAAGAAGCTGAAAAACACTCATAAGATACGTTTTTTTCGTAATGTTTTGAATTTTCATACATGCTTACATGCTCAGAAACCCTCACAGCACTATTTTTTTTTTCTGAAAAATGTCGTCTCCTTTCCTATTATAAGGGGCTTTACATGCATTTTGGCGTTTTGGCGGGTAACAATGTGAAACACACTCAAAATACATGATTTCTCTATTTCGAAAAACAAAACAATATTACATTAATCGTGCCTGTTGAGTCTTTTCATTTATTTACGTACCAAAACGCTAAAACGCATTCAAAAAAACTTTAATGTTGAAACAGAGTAATATTATCAAAATCATACATTTTTTTATTTATTTTTTTTTATAGCTTGTTACGTAGAAAAAGTGAAAATGTATGCAAAGTACTCTCTTCCTCCACACAAAACTACAAGCACCTAATAACACACACACCCTTCACTCAAAAAATTTTAAAATCATGGCGACTCCTA